>NW_017537623.1:946307-985687 GCF_001853355.1 Bactrocera latifrons | reverse complement strand
ATACTGCGAAATATGCGATATGTGGGTATAGATGGAAAGGTGGTGCAAAGAAGTACTGCGCGCTGATTACCCTTTATATCAAGAATGCGTTCAACACGGCAAAATATGCACATATAATCAAAGCTCTAGATGAGATACGATGAAGACTGATTTTTGGTACAGTCGAAAGCAACAAAAGCTATTCYATCTCGAGTGGTGTAGCCCAGGGCTCAATATTAGGCCCACTMTTATGGAACTTCATGTTTSASGGTGTGCTAAGAGTGCAGCTATAAACAGATTAAACAATTAGYTGACYTAAGAAATAAATGCAATGAGTGCTATATGGTTTGATCTATGGCTCTCTTCTGTAAGTCTRGTACTGGCTGAGCACAAAATCAAAGTTTTACTCATAAGCACCAGGAAGTTGGAAGAACKAATCAAACTCACCACAGAGCAGTGCCACATTACTTCAGAGCAGCAGCTGATGTATCTCTTATTAATATTAGACTCGAAATTGAAATATAATACTTTGCGTACATTTCTGGTAAAGCAAACAAAATTTATAATGCTCTATCGCAAATGATGGCCAATAGAGGCTGCGTACGTTCGAGCCGGCGATTTTTAAAAGCAAAAGCTGGCGGGGGACGCACATATAAGTATGTGGACATCCTCTCGTGAATAGACCGATGACCTTGATTTCTATCTTACCCAAATACTTAGTTGGCATGGGTACTTTAGAAGCTACCTATACAAATTCCACAATGATTTTAGTTCGAACTGTCCGACGTGCACTGAGTATATAAAAGACCCTGAGCATGTATTMTTTTATTGCCCTCGCTTTTCAAATACAAGGGAACAATTAAAAACCACATTCGATGGATTTTTTACGATAGATAATTTAAGGAATCAGTTTTGAAATAGATGTGAGATGCTCAAGAGTGTGTTACAAAGAGCACGTATCTCTATGGCTGTCTCTTATACACATCTAGATGTGTATAAGAGACAGCCCTAATGCGATCCTTTGTGTCAAATTTCATTTTAATATCTTTATTTATGGTTAGTTATGACACTTTATAGGTTTTCGGTTTCCGCCATTTTGTGGACGTGGCAGTGGGCCGATTTTGCCCATCTTCGAACTTAGCCTTCTTATGGTGCCAGAAAATACGTGTACCAAGTTTCATCATGATATCTCAATTTTTACTCAAGTTACAGCCTGTCTCTTATACACATCTAGATGTGTATAAGAGACAGGTACTTAACATAACCTTTGTAGTATATGAAATATTCGCATTGAGTTAGACGTTGTTCAGAAATACAAATTTCGCAAGAAGTTGTTAAAACCAAACAATGGATAACACAGATACCAACAGGTTTCGCTCTGCTTCATCTGAAACTCTGAGTCGTGATGACGTCGAAGTCGGAATTTTATATTAACTAAATTTTGCAATTTCGAACCAGCCAATTTTGATTTTCACCCTTTGGTATACATTTGTAACTTTCTTTACAGACTTGTAAAARCTTGGGGATGGGTAATTTGTCGCTATCAATTTCAGTTTCAGACTTCCTGGTTATTTAAGTGTTTTTCAAGGCGAGGTAGCTGGTGTTTGTAGATTTACTGATCCGAAAAGAAGCCTTCTTCATAGAAGTGACTATCCACTCTGATAGCAGCTATGAACTGACGAGCCAGCAAAGACCCTAGTTCCGCTGTCAATGAAATGGGAACRGCGCGGTGCTGCCCTCTCCACATATATGTATTATACTATTGCATAGCTGGGCTTCGCGGCAGCTTATACTATCGCTGAACTACCATCGAAACATAAGTTGTTGTAAAATACTCTTCGCCAAAGATCGATCATATGAGGTCCAGTAAGCTCCTTGCTTTCAAAATTCCAGCCTCTTTCTCGTTGACGAAGAAGACGCTTATAACACTCATATTCCATAATGTTATCTGTTTCCTCAACTACAAAGTACTTGAAAACTAATATCTTCGATATCTTTCAATATTCCAGGCTTTTCTTTCTTSCTGTTTTTGGTTATGCGTCTTATACCAGTTGTATGTTCGATTCAGCATTCTTAAAAGATTGACAAGTTTAAACAATTTTAAAAGATAATCCCTTAAGAGGGTATTTTAGTTTGGAAGTTTGAAAATAATATTTTTTTTTTATGTTTTACTTCATTAGATTTTCCAAATCATCGTCCAACAAGAAGTTTCAGAAATCATATTTTTTTAAAGTTTTAGCCGTTAAATGTAGTGACAAGGAAAATTTGTAGAAATTTGATTGATTTGAAATGCTAATTTAGGATACCTATAAAAGCCGGAATAAAATTTAACTGGTATAAATMTTTAACTGGTATAAAATTTAACTGGTATAAATGTTTAACTGGCAAAAATCGGCCGATAGCCCATGATGCTAGTGCTGCGTATTTTCTTAAGTTTGTATAATAATTGTATTATTATGTAAGCTTTTATAAAATAAAATAAAAAAAAAATAAAAATGTTTTGCTGTTATAAATTTTCAACTCGCATAAACGTTTGCTATTGTACAATTATTCCGTTATATCATTTTATTGACATATATGTATAAATATTTATTTCAAAACAATTTTCATTTATTCCAAAAAAATRTGTACCAAACTAACGAAGTGAGTTGTATTTCATAAAAGCCATCGCACAAATTAGAGAAACTATTAAACTTTTATGCGCACAAGTTAAATGAATTTGTAAAGGTCCAATATTCACCGTTACTTTTAGCCATTAAAGTCACCATCATTTGTGTCTATAATAAGTGCAACGCATCTCTACACCACTCACAAAGCTCCTGTCCTACTTTCCAATCGAGGATACACACTAATGCGCATGTATTAGTATGTCGTCTCTCGCTGACACATAAATATACCGAGAAAGGGTGGGGAATTGTATAAAATCATTCGACAACTGCGCAGCTGTGACAAAAGTGTAAGCAGTGTCATGAGAAGCGTGCAGGAAAAATGCACATTTTCCGCTTTTTTATAAGCTTCATTTGGCAAAGCGCTGAACGAGGCGCCTGCACCCTTTTGTGCGCCGCCATTCTTCGCCGCGCCGACACTTAAGTGCATTCTCCTGTTTGCTGCGCTTGCCAGCTACTGCAATATTGCACAAGTTTTGTGGTTGTCATATGTATATATATTATGCTCGTATATACTATATATGTAGTACATATTATATAATACCTAGACACACACACACACATGTAACATGTTAGAAGCTTGCACTTGTACGCTTGCTGAAAGTAAAGTTTATTTTCGTAACGTTGGAGAATAGTTATGTAGAGCGTAGACATGTCACATAACCTTGGATTTGCTACTTTCAATTTATATATATTTGATTGTATGTGTGTGTGTGGGGTATCTTAGAAATTAAAATTTCGAAAACTTCGACATCCAAAGTCTCAGCCGTGCAGTAGTGGCATGTTTTACGAGAAAGAGTTTTATTTGGTTGATTGGTGGCGTGTTACAACTTCAATGCATAGTAGCGGTCATTTCTAAGGACAATCGAGCAACCAAAGATTTATTGTATATGTTTTCAAAACAAAAACCTGAATAAGAAACTGTCTTCTTTACTTTACAAATTAGYATTACTTTACAAAATGATGGGAATTGCAAATCCGATGAGCTTAGTTGTCCAGCTTTTGCAAGRCTGTAGTTGAATTAGCTCGGCAGTCATACCTTCGGCAAACCAAGATATACGYATAGCCAAAACTGTCATTAACCGCCTCAATAAATTGGTAATCGGCTCAAAGCGGTTGGTTGATTTATGAAAGCATTTTTGATCTATTATATAGGATATCAGATAGGAGAACTAATGTTCTTATAAGAGGTAGTTCGGTTCGTTCTTTTGACCCAATTGAACCTAAATTACTTTTACAAGTTCTTTTTGCCATAGCCACAAATGAAGAGTTTTTTTTTTTTCTTATATACAGATTTTTTCGTAGTCGAAGAAATTAATATTGTAAACAAACTTGTTGAACTCAAAAACAAGTTTATAATGTTTYTTAATATCATATTTTAACAAGAGTTTTTTCGCGCTCACTTTCAAGTCAATGGCATTACTTTCATAACCATACAAAATGCCCAGATAGACTCTTTTCCGAAGCATACAAAATTGGTTGATCTAAATAGAACATATTTTAGTACCCGGCAGCTTAAGAGATATCCTTTGGGACGAGGATCAACAATGGAAAGTATTGCCAGAAGCAAGCAACTGCACTGCCAGCTCACAAAGGCATTGATGTCAGTAAAATAGGATACGAGATTGCCACGAATGGTGTACGACTAACACCCCTAAACGTGATCAACATTGGGAAACTCATGGATTGTCTATACGACGGTCTGGACAGAAGCATGGTGAAGAAAATCGAAACCAGATATAACAAGCTAATTTGGTGCAAAATTCCAAATATCAAGTGCAAAGCGGCAGATTCTTTTGGCACACGATAGAAGAAACTTTAGGAACGTGTTGGGAATACTAACAGGTCACTGTCATTGACAAGACTACGCTGTAAGCATCTGGGATTCCCACGGCTGATACAGTGGAGGAGGTATCGATACTGTGACCGCAGAGTGTGTTGAAATTCGCGTCAAGCTCAGGCCTCCTAAAGAATGGCCCCTAAACTTCATCTAGTATCGCACAAGACTAAAACTGGTCTATGCGTAGATTATTGCCACAAACCTAACCTAACCTATTTTCAATATCTGTCTGGCAATAAGTTTATCATTTAATTCCCATTTTTTGCACTGTAATCTCAATTCCTATCCATTAATCAAGATCTTGAATTGAAATCATATAAAATGCAGCTTGTGCAAGAACTGAAACCGCTAGACCTTCCCAAGTAACACCGTTTCGCTCTATTTTTTCTTGAAAAATTCCAAAAAGATTGGACGTTTTCGAGCCAAATTTTGTACAGCGTGAAACTGCAACATTAGGAACGGAGAGCAACCTAAAGTGTTTCAAGTGAACGGGGCGGTCATTGACGACCATCATCGCGCCATGATAACAGACTATTTGATGTTTAAAACTAAAGCTCGTGATCTCGGCGACATTTGGTATCAATAAGACAGCGCCATTTCCCACACAGCGCATCAATCAATGGATTTATTGAGAGAACACTTCGGTGAGCAGACAATTTAGCGTTTTCGGCCGGTCAAAAGTCCCCCAAGATCGTGTGATATCACAATGTAGATGGGATGATATGTAAAGTCCGAAGTCTTTGCGCACTATTCCGCTTCGATTCAGGCCATGGAGGAAAACATCACGCGCTTCATTCTACAGATACTAGTCGAAATGCTCGATCGAGTCAGTGAAAATTGAACTCAACGGATGGACCATCTTAGACGTAGTCTCGGCGAGTTTATGAAAGAGATAATCTTCAAGAAATAAATGCAAAATAATGTTCTTTCGACTGATAGTAAACATTCCTCATTAAATTTGAAGTTTCTTTGTTTTTTCTTCAAAAAAGTAGTCAGGATCGAAATGGCTCAACTTTCACAATCAATAAGATCTAAAAAGTATCAAGGTTTTTTAACATAGGTTGCTCCAGAAGGTGGTAGGTTTGAAGTTTTAGACTTTGCTGTGAAAATATTGGAAATCTGGTAATAATAACAGCCCGAGGCTACTTCTGTAAGGAAAATATTKGATTTCTAAGAAATAGTGCTAGGTATGGTACCTCTTACATGGATCGATTCAAGATTTTGGTTATGACCGTAGCAGAATTAAGTTAAATTGTATATCACACAATTTAGTTGAACCAAGTTTGACCCAAGTTGGTATATATATTGATGCATGTTACATATCACATGACATGTACCAGCTCTCTTCCAGAAATTAGTAAAAATCAGTCTTACTGACTCTCTGTTCAAAATATAATAAATAAAATACAAATTTGTTTTTGTTCCTTCATCACAACAACTATTATAGGTCAGCATATGCGATATCTAATATAATTATGTATGATTATAATGTATATATATATATCAATATATGTATATGTGAGTATAGGCTTATGTACATAATAAACGTCTAATATCCGCTGATGTGTTTGCTTAATGCTCCTGCCGACTGCTGTAGACCACGSCTTTCCTCGTGCGCATCAACTACTCGTACTTCGATGTGCTGGTGTTGGTGTCGGTGTCAGTGTGTGCCATAGCTGCTTCAAGTAATGTGCTGCAAATTCTGAAAGTTCTTCACAAACTCGCTCAGTCGTTTGCTTGTTATCTCGCTCCTGCTCAGCTTGGCTGCTTTCATGCWGTCGTCGTGGTTGTTGTTGGGCTTTTTCACATTTTAAATTTTATATATTTTCCATTTTCCCATTTTGTTTGGCAACTGGCTTCTTCTGCATGCTTTTGTTTCACTTTCAACAAAAATTATGATTACTTTCATAAAAATTCCACTTGCTGCTGCAATTTCTCTTCACTGTTCATTCATAACTTCTCAATAGGATAGAGTTTCGCTAGTTGCATGCAACAACCCAAATGCCATGTTGCAAGGCAGTGGCAGCAAAACGTCAGAGGGAAGCATGTGGCATGCTTGGCGTTGGCAGTGAACGCATCAATTGCAAATTTAATAAATTTTCAACGCGCCGCTTGAACCCCATTCGTGGAGAGGCGTGCCTTCTTCATCAAATATTCTCAAAGAAGCTGGCGTGGCCTCCCCCGAGTGAGATTGTCCAAATGCTTAGCACGAAAAGCCGCTCAATTTTATTAGTTTCTGCATTTTCGCATTAAAGAAAAGTTTTCATTTGGTTAATACCAAATATGATCAGAGAGACAGATGAACCAAGCTGAATTTAATTCGTATACTCAAGTGGTGCTACCTTCCTAATTATTTTCACATTAAATCTTAAATCAAGTTTATTATGTTCGGCTAAAGCAGCAGTAAAATACATAGTGTTTACAACAAATCGAAAAACAAATGCGTAGAGATGAAATCTAAACTGATTTCCAGACATCCGGACGGTTGGGCTGAGACTTTTCTTGTTCCAAAGAACAATCAATACCATTTCTTAACCCAGCTTTGAATTTGTTCTTAAGAGTTCGTTGGCTACAGACCAATATCACAAACTAAAGACAATTTTTTCTTAATATTTCACTTACAAAGCAATTGGAAAGAACTTTAGTCTCATGCTTGCAGTGTTCTCGTAATATCTCACTCAAAAAACCATTAGAGCCACCCTTAGTCTCCTTTTTGCGGTTACAAACAGCTGCATTTTTTGATTTTAGAATATTTTTTTCCAGTTCGGGAATGTAACTAGGATCTAAGTTGGAAATTTCTTATCCTATTTTAGAGAATTTCAAGAACGTCTTTCGAGAATTTGTTAAAGAATACCATTTTATTTCGATWTTTATTATTTTTGCTGCTACAACGTTTTGCACAAATTGGCTGATCTTGCATGAGGGAGCCATTAATAGTGTCGAAACAGTTGAGTATAAAGGATAGTTGATCAGGGGGGGAATATTTAAGCACAACTTTAGAAACTTCCTGCTTTTCGGCAAGTTAAGAATTCCAGACCGATTGGACTTAGACAAAAGCGACTCTCGTGGTTTGTGATAGATTCACCGATAGAAGAAAAGCGTCTACCCGTAATAATAATTTTTTTTTTTTTTAATTATTGAGTTCACTGGTAATCGCTGCCTAGTTCACTGTGAAKCAACTTAGTTGTAGTTCGGGTGGTCTCGTAATGATGATGCTTCCTCGCGAAGATATCTCCGATCATTAACAGGGATCCAAAAGCAATGCAGATTGCGGCTTTGTGGAAGCTATGAAAGTTTTCTTGCGACATATTCCATCCAACGGAGTAGCAAACACTTAGAAAGAACATAGCCCGCTAGAAATTTTTTACTTACATATCTTTGTTCTTACAATTTGATCATAATCGGGCCTTCATACCACCTACAAACCTGAGCCGAGGACCACCACCGCACCATATCTTCACCCCATGGCTAAATTCAGATCACTATCTTATCCGATCATATTTTTTATCCTTACTACACCGATCGTAGATATACGAAAAATTAAATGTTACGAATCCTTCTTACAAATAAGGGTTTTCTGATACTTCTTACAGCTCAGAATGTTCGTTTATGAGCTAGTCTTTAAATAATTCGGCGAACAATCAGTTGCAGTTTGTATAAGTAAAGTCGGCTAGACTACAATATTAAATAAAGCAAATTAGGAGGTTATATTTGCGAGAAATCTATGCACTACTAAGCTATTTTTGTCGAACAAATAACTGGTATAAATTAAACAAACTGCCTTATTAAAAATAAAAAAGGAGAATAAGACATTTATAATGTACATAAGGTAGTTTACAATCGAACAAARCTTTAGATAAATGCAAATCTASTGAACAASWGGTACTAACKAAATAAACTGGTATAATAARGAAATTATGASAAAYTTATAAATGTTCAGTTAAATATTTTTATTAGAAGGTTTATTCACATTTTTAGGAAAAAATTAACAACTGGTATAAATCAAAMGAACTGGTATAATAAAAACAGAAAATATAAATGACATATATACATACATAAAATAGCTATAAAGCAAACAAGGCTTGGAATAAGCGCGAGTCGAATAGAGAACTGGTATAAAAAAAATATACCGATGTAATCGAAAAGCGACAAAAAAGCGATAAAGCGATAATGCTTCATAACTCGTCAATTATGTGTCTTTATTAGTAAAATGATTTCAAAAATTAAAACTACAACTGGTATAAATCAAATAATCTGGTATAATAAATCGGAAATTGTGTAATAAGCAGTAACAAGAAAAATTGTAACAAAGCTGAGTCTCAAACTTTTTTGAAAAAACTGGCATAATCTCTCAAAAGTTGTATAACATGAGTATTGTGTATGCATATTAAAAATCTGATGCTAAATTTTTTAAACTGGTATAAATCAAAGAAACTGGTACTTATAGTCAGAATTATCTTTATAAGAAAGCTGACTACAAGATTGAAAAACTGGTATAAATTGTTGTAAGTCTTAACAAGTGGCATCAATATTAGATACAACGAAAATTTACCACCCATCTGCAGAATTAATATGAATTTCGTACAAACTCCGAGGCCCATTTGTTTGGCTTTTAAACTCACATCTCCGTCATACTCTATCTGCTGTCATCATTCATTTATTGACGTTTGCGTGCAATTTGTTGCTGAAATTTTATTTACGCAATTAAATTCTTTATGGCTGCGCACGAGTATTGGCAAACCTTCGCCATGAGCAGACGAGTCCGAAAAAACGGCAGACCGACAGGCCAACAGGCTAACAAAAAGCAATAACGGCCGTACAGCACAACAGTATAACAGTACTACATGGGGGGCAAAAAGGCCATAAAAGAATTTAAAAACATAAAAACGAATGCAATTTGTTGCAAAAGAAATGAAATAAAGCAGAATAAAAAGAACGCGCTGAAAATGTAAAGAAATTCTAGCAAAAGAATGAAATAAAAAATGTATGCTGCACCTGTCGTCAGCGAGCGCCGCTGATCTTGATGAATGAAATTGTCGAAGCAGGCAAGTTGTTGGCAGTTCCCAGTTGCAAGTTGGCCAGTTGCAACTTTTATGCTTGATTTATATGCGCAACAAAAATGTGAAATGAAAATTTCATATAAAAGCGGGAATGGGAAAATTCTATCAAGAAAAAAGACACACACACACACACTCGCAAAATTACTCGTTTTCTACGATTTCTGTTGCACTCTTTTTATTAGTTGCGTCGCCTTGGCGCAGTGAGCTAGCAGCAAGTTTTGCACTTAACAAGGCGAGCAGGCTGAAAGTTGAAACGTAAAGAAGTCGTAAAAAATAGCTGCTGCTCGTGAAATATATTCCGCTGCGCTTGCTTGCGTRTGTATGTGTGTGTGTGTGTGGACGTGCTTGTTGCAAGCAGGTGGCCCATGTTTTAAAACTAATAACTAACATGCATGCGCCAAACTTGAAAATAATTTTTTTAGAACAAAAACAACAAAAAAAAAAGAAATAAAATCGCGCAAAGAATTTCAAGTAGAAAAATGTTCGGAGCGCACTTGAAGATGGTAATAAGAAAATATATCATATTTATGCATTTCCCGACATCGCATGCGAGCCTAATTACGTTATGTTGCGAATGCGCATAAATAGGCTACGGTGGATGTGAAAATAGTGTTGTTATTTTTATAAATTATGGCAAGAGCTGGCACTGAACAACTCAACTGTACTTCTTCATTTTATCAAAGGAGCAAAAGATTTTCGAATATTATCGTCTCTGCTAGGTGCTTTTGCTTATATGATACATATGTACCGTAATAAGCAGAAGTTTTAATCATGCACTAGTACGAGTACTAAAAATTTCAGATATATACCTATCTTCTTATTCTATTTGTACTAGACACGGCTTGTCCAGTCTTCACACTTTTCTTTAGTTGTCGTCATCTTTTTTTTAGTATTTCCGAGCACTCCGTTCACAAAATATCACACTGTCTCTTCTCCTCTCCACGCTTTAGAGCTTGATATAAAAATGAGATGAAAGTAATAGAAAAGTCATTGGTCCGAAGTTCGGTGGTTCACACTTTATGCCTCAAGAAACGCCACAGAACTTCAATTGGGCAGAACTCGAGACCTGAGATACCAGACAATAATACTTCGTTTTGATATCTCATTTGACCATAATAGCAGTTCATATGTAAACAAAGTCATATCAATCTATAAATCTCAAAGTGGCTCCACTGATTTAGAAACTTTGAACGCAACAATTGTATTTTTGGATTGATTTCCCTGAATTGGATGTGATTTGGCGTTCATTCTCGTAAAGAGGGCTTCTCAAAACTTCATTTCGACTAGTTTTCACCGCTTCTGTGACATTTGTTTTTCCAGGGTGCYTTCGGTTCGTTCTCCTTCGAACGCTGTGTCTTGGCTACTCTTTATGCTGCTCAATGCGATTACCATGCAATGGATCCGAAGGCATTAGACCAGTTAAAGTAGCGATGTGTACCCGACTATTACTCACCTCCTCTTGGCCTAAGCCAGCCCTTTTAACTCTTCTTCYTTTKTTCTGGACTTGCCTTCGAGACGRTTGCATATTTCGACCGCCGCCTTGTACTTCACTTTTGCCTGCCACCCCTTCTTCCTTGGCTTCTGCAGTAGCAGAGTTGGAACCCTCTCAGTCACCTGCTCAGTAGTGCGAAGAAGCTCTTCTTCCTTTTCAGCGTTCATTCTTACATCGCTTTCTTGGTCTGARGCTTCGTGGGCTGTGGCACCCGTGCGTTGTACAGCTGATTTAGCAGTAGTACTACAACCACCACAACCTGCTCCCGTTGCAAAGGAGGTGTAGCCGCTGCCGACACAGCTCATTTAAAACGCGGTAACCGCCGTTTGTAACAGTCTCGTCTCTCACCGACGTTTGGACTGATATCCCAGTGAGCTTCATTTATTTGTTGACTTCCATGTTGTTTTTTATGATTCGGGGGTCTCTACCCCTAGCGTTTTATACCTACTGCCAGGTACTTCATTAACAATGGCCKTTGTATTACCCATCCACTACTTACGAAGAGGTATATAAGACAATCCATCATAAGGTGATGATTGGGGAAATATGTCAGCCTTCGCTTGAAGCTGCTTGCCTGCAATGTATTGACTCTGACAGGAGCCAACTTGAAATCACTATATTATAAGCAGTAACATCCATTTCCCGGTCGACACTCGCGCGTAGAGAATTTTGTTTAGGAGCCCCAACAGAACTATACTTACCACTACTTACTGAAGTCGCGAATAGGAAAACTTTGTACCTAACGGATTGAAAAATTGTCATAGTTCAAGGAATTTGTTTTTTCTTTTTTTTTTCTGAAAACATTTGATTTTAATATTAAATAATTGAATTATTCGATATCATTTGTTGTCTCTTCGCGCATTTCGATTTCCATATACGGAACTTTATATTAATTCAAAGTAACCTGTCATCGACTAAATTGCAAAATAACGTAACAATACTTTTAATAAGTTTCCAGGCGACTACTATACTTGTAAGAGAATCTCAGCAATAATTGGGGCCTCAAACCAAGTATAATCATGTGGATATATACGGCTGTCATAAGACCTGTACTTACATATGGAGCTCTGGTATGGTGGCCAGCGCTAAACAAACAATATAACATTAAAACATTAAATGGTATACAAAGAGCAGCATGTGCARGTGTTGCTGGTGCAATCAGGTCATGTCCGACTGATACGCTCAATGTGATCCTGCATCAACTACCAATGGACATTTTTATTCACAAAACAGCAGCTATTGCGCCGATAAGAATAAAAGAATTGGGAGGTTGGAATCAGCAGAACTACGGACATTGTGTTATTCTAAACAAGCTCACCATTAATAAATCAGAATGCATTCTGCCAAAGCTGGACTTCAATAGACACTTCCAGGTGAGGATACCATCTAGACGAGAATRGAGAAGAAGAGTAGGATGCAAAATGGACTGCGGAGTAGGCACGGTGATATTCTCCGCTGATCTAGGCATATCTCTCTCTATACGTCTACCGAACTCCACTAGCATCTTCCAAGCAGAAGTACCAGGCGTAGAAAAAGCCTGCGAAGCTCTATTAGAAAACCACGGGAATACAAATAAAGCAACTATATTTACGGACAGCCAGGCGACGCTCCTGGCCTTGTCTTCACCCATGACAAATTCCAGTGTAGTTCGCAACTGCAAGAGAGCACTAAGCTCACTAAAAGACAAACTCCAACTAAACTTGATCTGGGTTCCCGGCCACAGGAACACTTTCGGTAACGAAAAAGCAGACGAGTTGGCAAAGGCAGGAGCTTTCCTCAATAAATCCGAGGCGGAGCTAATATCAACCCCACTAGAGTCGATCAAAGGCAAGATCAACAGACAATTTCAAAAAGTTGCAAAAAACAGGTGGAAAAACAGTACAAAATTCGTCATAACTAAACAATTATGGCCAACATATGAAAGGAAAAGAACCAATGACTTATTAAATAGGTCAAGAAAAAGTATTTACAGAGTAACAGCTACCACAACAGGGCACTGGGCATTTGGGGAACACGCATCCAAGATGGGTTTGCCCTACAACGACATCTGCCGTGGCTGCGGAGTAGCAGGGAACAAGGAAATAATCTTCCACTTTCTCTGTGAAGGCCCAGCTCCAGCACATATCCGACACAAAACACTTGGAATCCATCAAACACCAAAACTTGAATGGATTTCCACTAAAAGCATAGCGGGCATAAGTAGTTTCTTCGAAACCACAAAATGGTTTGAGAGAGAAAGTGAAACGTAATAGTAGATATAGGAGGTTCTACGAACAGTGTTTCAAAATGGCACAACAAGTGCTAATTGAGCCCGTTAGGGCTGCACTCCTACCTACCTACCTTATAGGCGAAGGAAAAACGTTATAGTGGAAACCACTGATATTGAAACAAAATTGGAGTTTTGGTTATAAAATGGTTATATAATGGTTACATACTGGTTATATATAGGTTACAAATTGGTTATAACTGACAGACAGGACAGGAGGTAACATTTTTGTGATACGTATATGTAATATGATGTAGTCAATCGTAAGAAATAAAAATGACAGTTCCAGTTTTTTTGTTATTTTTTTATTCGTGCATTTCAGGTGACGATATATACGTATCAACCTGAACTTCTTATATTAACCAAATTTAATAAATTTGAATTTTGAGTAAACATTTTCTGTGTCAGCTTTCGCCATTCGCCATTATACATCTTTTTGTGACCCTGCGTGTTATTAGCTCAGATTTCAGCTCTTTCAAGTCAGTTGTTAAAGTGAAAAGAACAGGCTATTATTAGGTCAAACATAACAAATGACGATGAGCACAATAAGCATAACGGTAACAATGGAAAAAATACTACAACCTTGGCGTCAAAAAATCAAATCCAATTGCCTGTCGTTGACAAGTGTGTCACACTAATACACACAAGCACACATATAGAATAACTGCGTGGACATTTGAAATTGCCTTGACCCAACGGCTAACAACAATAACAACGGCAAATTGAACATGCCTTGTTCGCATTACGTGTGCTTCTGACACATATTGATGGCCGATTGTGGGCTATATTGGCGCACATTTACGGCATGAATTGCAATGCACCGCAGGTCAACGTCAATATTAGCCATCTCTCAAGTAAACATACGTTTCGCCCGAACCGGATGTTCGTTCGGCTGTCATTGACATGCGCCGTGCCACAAATTTATCACTCATACGCATTTGCATTGTGTCAGCGCTGACAGCGCATTGTTGATATTTGGTTAGTGCATTGTTTGCGCATTTGTATATGATTCAATACAACGCATACAATAATTGTCAAGCACTACCGACATATAGATATTACATATACACATATATATATATATACATATAATATANATATATATGTACTCAATATAAAGCCTAGTATCTAGTTTTGTATAAAGCAGCAGCTGCTGACAAATTATCGCATATAATTGTGATTTGTCTGCTGTTGTTAAAAGCTTTCAGCGTTGACTCATAAGTTTAAGCGCCTAAAAGTATGTAAATACTACTGATAGCCTTAATATTTAGCGCTCATGCATTTAGCTACTAAGCAAATATGCAGACTATGATATTTATTAGTGCTCGACAAGCTCCATTTAGCTGTAATATAGTACCAARATTATTAATTACCTGCTACACACATACATATAACTATTTTTATATATCAAAATATACTCCTTTAGTTATAATTATACATATTTATTTGCACTTTGTTGTTAACACTTCTAATAAATCTCTTTTCTCTTTGTTTACAGGTAATTTATGGAAAAATTGAAGCAAATAATTTGACTACTAACAGGAAGTGGTAATTGTAGTAATCAAGAAATTACTTTGCATTACAATTTATAGCTAAAAATAATTTATTTACCATAAATAAATGTAGTGTTCACTGGTCGTGTTATTAATTTATGGCTAATTCGAAACGACGGTTGCTTTGAAACCAAAAATAGCTGTTATTTGTGCCTTTTGTGAATGAAAGCTCAATAAATATAAATGAAAAATGAAAATTATAGCTTTGTTATGGTAATTGCATTAATAATGAGTAGAAGCAAACAACAATTTCCGAATTATTTTTGAAAAAATTAATAATTTCATAGGAAATAGAAACCAGCATTAGTACCCATAAAATACAAGGCTGTAGTAAAATGTTATATGAGACAAAGAAGGTCGTTAACTCCAGTTTCTAAATAAATTAAAAGCTGTTTATTGTCATACTTAAAAGCAAAAGAGAGTTGTATGCAAACAACATTCTCCCCTATTTCCAATAACAGACCTCACCGATAGACCGATATGTTCGACAAAAAATCAGCCACATGCATTGRGGTCCTGTGCCCAAAAAATAAGGTGACATTATATTTATTTTGAAAATTCTTTAGTTATTCCTACAAATCAATTTCATCCCCTTCAAAGTAATCCCCAYTAGATGTAGTACATTATGCCAACGGATTTTCCCATCTTCGACACACTGGTTGTACGAGTGGTCACTTTCCGGGATGGCCTTCAGTTTCGTCTTCGCTGCGGCTTGAATCTCCTCTAACGTATAAAAACGGTGGTGAAAGCTTGGTGAACAGCCAGAAGTCGCACGGCGCCAGATCAGGTGAATACGGTGGTTGCGGGTTGAGTTTTTTCGAAATGATCATTTAATGCAGATTCTTTGCTCGACAAATTTCGACATCGCAAAAAACGAAAAACTCACTTTTAGCAGCTCACAAAACGACACGTATCTCAAACACTAATGAATATTTTGACATGAAATTTTACTGACAGTACGAACCTAAAAAACCAACCAAAAAAAAAAAATAATTCACCAAATCCTTCGACGCGCAGTATAAATTCAAATGTCACCTTATTTTTTGGGCATCTTGCGAATTTATAATTATAGGCGGTGTTCAAATATGGGAAGCAGATGTAATTATATGATCATAGTCATTTTCACAGTATGAAGAAAGGCTAAAGAAATTTCTTGTCAGCTCGTTTGATTSATTGAGYTTCAGTAATTTGGAAGTWGTATATATTTAATMATTTATAAGTCAAGTCACAASTGTCACTCGCTRCATTAGAGTTTYKTATCTTAAYTYAGTGCTTAGTTATGAAGCTTTATAGGCTTTCATTAAAGGGCGTTTGCGGACTGGACAGTGGTCGTGGTTGCACCAATGTGCAATACCGACTACCAGAATATCACAATTTTTACCTAATTTATCACTTGCATGGACGGAGGGATAAACCCACAATTCAACACGCCTCGTCCACATTTTTATCATTTAAGCAGTGATGTTTGTTTTTTGTTTGTTTCGAAGAAGGAATCTTCCAAAAATGCTGCCGAAAGACATTATGCACGATCCATTTTGTCCGCTGAGAATACACCTCTTTCGGAATCACGCCCAGTTAGTCTYTCTAACTTTCTTCTAACATTACTGGACTTGCGGAACRGTACTTCTACGTACTGAACCCTTAACTCCGGCTGATTTAGCTTGTATTTGGACATGCGAAACCACAGATAGGCATTACTTCCCTGGTACCARTCAAGAATTGTGTCTCTCAATCCAGGTTGATACGTTCTTAAAAATCCTATACGTTCATCTTCCTTTTTCTACCGCATCCAATTGTCTTTGCCACTCTTCGAGGCTCGAATGTCTCTTCTCTTTTCGCTCGTCAGCCGTTAGAGGACTACTCATAGCTTTAGATTTTTTATTTACTGTACTTAACTCTAATGCTAAATCTGGCGACTTAAAACCAGATAAGATACTGGTTACTTCATGTGCGACCGTTCTAAACGTACTGGCCACTCTGATGGCGTATAGACTGGACACTGCCTTTGCCTTATTGGCATATATTTTTTGGCGCAATGCTTTTCCCCATACAGTAACCACGTACATCAGTGTTGACTCACTGACTTTAGCTAGTAAGGGTCACCTACCTTGACTAGCCATTATTCTTGACAGCGTTACTGTCACTGTAGCTGCCTTGCCACCGGCTTTTCCAACATGCGCTTTGAAATTCAACCTCGTATCAATTGCAACACCAAGGTACCTGAGGGAGTTTTACTTGTAATGTTATATCCATCGATATTTAAGGTGACCGTTTGTAGTTTTTTCCTGTTTTTAAGCAACGCTTCCGCCTTTTTCCAGCCAGCTGCAGCTTAGTTACCGTGAGCCAATTAKTAATTTTTGTTATGATCGCATTGCAGAAGTTTTAGATTTGGGACAGTTCATTCGCAACGATCGTCACAACAATATCGCCATAGCCAATTATTTGAGCCTTGCTTAGCAGCGATAGGAGGAATACCTACGTTCAGCAGCATTAGTGGACCTAATACGGAGCTCTGTGGTACTCCACCTGTTGTCACGTCGCTTTTTGGACCAGCATCGGTATCGTACAGTAGCAGTTTATCAGACAAATAGCTACTACTTATCCTTAGCAGATATCTGGATGTGTTTCTTAGCTTCAGAGCCCTAATGGCTAATGGCTACATACAGGCATCAGAATTAAAAGCGTTTTTCAAGTCAAGTGTGACAATTGCGCAGCAWTTTTAATCACCATACATCCATCTGGTTAACTCTATAGCCTTGATCACAATGTCCGTCCATTTTCCGAATGCTTCTATGGTGGAAGTAATATCTCTTGAAACCAAATTAATATTCATAGCTGRCAAAGTTAAAAGAAATTGTGGAACTGCGGCCGCCTAATCTTCATTACTTTTGATATATATTATAGTTAGCTGTCGATTTTATTTTTTTAATGTCGTCACTGTTTCACTGCTTAATGGCGGCAAATTTAAAGCTGGCATTAATTTTGGGGCGCCCTGTATTTAATTCTAATTTTGCATTAATTTTGGGACACCCTTTATATACAAAACTGCATATCGATTTCGATAAGTTTTACTTGTACAAATAACCGTTGGGTGAACTAAAGCTATTATACTCTGTATCAACATGTTGTGAGCGTAAAAAATCCTAAAAGTAAAAGCAATTTTTATAAAAGAAAAATATTAAAATCAATACACCGTGAACTAAGGAAAAGATTTAAAAGTTCTCCTGTATTATTTTTAATGTCAGGTTAGAAAATTTTAAGGCTCCATTCACACTTCACACCCAGTATCCACATAGATCTTTCATAAAACTAATTTCGTTGTCATTTTTATAAATTGGATCACGCCACGCTCATTTTTGCCACTACGTTGCTATTGAATGATTTTGTTATGAAATTAAACATACAGTTTTCCTTTGACTTTYCATGTTTCTTTAACCTTTCACTCACTATTGGAGATTTGAAAATTTTATACCTCAGTTGTTACGACTTTTCTGAGGCGAAATTCCCGCAAATATTTAAAAAAATTTCACTGCTATATTCCACCCACGGCATCAACTGTTTCTGATTCAATTAATTTGCACAATATTTTGCGCCACTCAGAGGAAACGGCAGAGCTTAGCAAGTGAGACTACGGATACGCCAACAGAAATCTCAAAAGATGTAAACCGATTCATGCACTACATATGCTATAGTGCAAACTTTGTATGTATGTATGCATGTATGTACAGTAGATATATATTGGACATGGCAAAATTAGTATTGCCATCACATGCAATTACATTTATCTACCAACCGTAAGCTGATAAGAAGCTGCACGCTTCATTGGTGGCGCTAAGAATTAATTTTATTTGATGGTTGTGTTAATTTTTGATTGACAAACGCATATGTATGTATATTGACACATGCATATGTGCGAAGCAGATATCCAACGAGTTATGCACAGCACGTACGAACTGAACGTTATGTAGAAAGCTCGAATACTCGTAAAACTGCCAGGCGCACGCACACACACACACTGATGTGTGATAAAATATATTTGATACTAATTCACCTACAAATGCATGCGCCTATATACAACATATAATACATACATACAGTATATGTATGTATTTGGTAGTGTATGTGTGTGGGTCGCTTATAACTCCGATTAACTAGACCCGTATGCGGGAAATCTGTCCATTAGCATCGTTGTATGCAGAGATTTTTATATCCTGCACACACACACACACCAATACATGCACACAGACATGCATGCCTCCATGGCATAGTACTTGCTAGCCAAGCGGACATGTGTTGAAATAAATTGCTATCTATCGGTGGTCGGCTTACGRCCGCAGTCATCAAAAGTGCGAACGGACGAGAATGCCAACGAAAGCTTCGTGGCAGCTGAATGCTCGCTGAGGCACGAACTGAATGAGGACTCATCCATTATTCTTGCTGGCACACACTATGTGTGCGCGCTTATGCGTTTTGTGGAGAATGACCAGACATACTAAAATCTCTGTGTGGGTTTGTAAGWGTGGCTTGCAATGTGTGCAAACCCYGAAGGGAACCTGAACTTGTCAAACAACTCAAACGTTGAGAAACTAGAGAAATTTCGCAGAATTCTTAATAATTTGTGGTGATCAAAATTACCTTTCATTAAATAACAATTTAGCAACACATGTGCCAGTTATGGGAGAGTGGTAAATCGAACAGCCAACTGGTATAAATTGGTGCGACAATATAATACAAAATATATGGCCTAATAATAAGTGCTGTGCAGTATATGTTCAAACTATAATCGATTTTCGCGACCTCAGTAAATAGAGAATCGAACCGCCAACTGGTATAATTAAAATAGGTAGCCATAACTAAACATAAAYGGTGTAACAATTGCCTATATTACTTAATTTAAGTAAAAGCGTAAGATTTCCTTGACTTACTATAAGTTTTATAATTGAAATTCAAGTAATCAATTGGCATAAACACACTGAGCATATGTAATCAAATTAATTTACCATAATAAGCGTTTGGATTAGTTAAATGTCTACCTAATATGTATTTTTGCTKTTTCTTGAAAGTTTAAAACCCGAACTATCAACTRGTATAAATGAAATAGATCGGCATAAGTACACATAAACATGGTAATAATTGTTTATATCACCTAAGTTACGTAAAACATAAGATCTGTTCGTTGTTTTGTAAATTTGAAATCTGAGATTGAAGCATCCAACTGGTATAAACGCACTGGACATCAGTAACCAAATTAATGTGGCATAATAASTGTTTGTATTGTCTTGAAGTCTACAAAAAATTTACTTTTGTCATGCTTAAAAAGCGAATTATTAACTGGTATAAATGAAATAGTTAGCTACAATAAAGCCAGATGCTACTCTTAATTGCTAGATTTTCTAAGTTAAAAGGAATTACAACAATTTTGGAAGTTTAAAATCAAACAACCAACTGGTATAAAGTCATCATACAGTTATGATTAAATAAATATACAATCCTAAACTTTTATATTATATAAATGATAAATTAATTTAAGAATTATCTAGATTGGTATGCCTTGTATGCTGACAAATTTAATAATCAACTGGTATAAATGAAATATATTGACAAAACGACCAAAACTAAAATATCAATCGATAAATTAAATTACGGCATAAACTTCTATAAATTTTCAAGATTCTTGGCAAAAGAGAAACGAACAAAAAAGTGTCATAAATTATTTGTAATGGTATAATTTATAAAATTATATTTGGCGGCGTCTATTTTAGTTTTTTTCCTGCAGTCTTCCAATTTATGAAGAATTGCAAACCGTAAGAAAAACTGGTCTAAATATTTTGAGCTGGTACATTATTTTGTCACTGTACAAACGTAAATAAATTAATTTAGGCGCTGTGCAAAAGATATTCGAAAAAACTGGTATAAATTAATTTAAATTATATTTGGTAAACATGTATTTTAGTTTAGTGAGCTGTTTTCTTGCAATTTTCCAAGCTTTGGGAAGAAACCCMAGCACCGTAAGAAATCTGGTATAAATATGTTTGACTGGTATAATTAAGTTTTTATGCATACGAAATGGTTATACCAGATAAGATAGGTGTATCTAAAAGCATACTACTAAAACGAGGCGAAAAAACTGGTATAATAAAATATGAATATTATAACAAACAGCTATACATATTTAATCAGATAACTGAGTTAGCTTTTTCTGTTTAGAAACTATGTAACTATCATGAAGTGTTTTATAAGCTTTCTGGTATAAAAATAATTTTCATATAATAAAGCTCATATGTATTTTTAAAAAGTTAGACCATAATTCTAGTCGGTTTCCTTAACTATGGTTCAATTTTTCAGTACTTTATACCAGTTCGSAACTTTAGGTACTTTTCAGTGTAGTGCAGTGTTAAGTTCACCAATTCTTATTACGGCTTAGAGCGCGAACACCAAATAGACGTAATGCTTACTGTCCTGAACCCTTACGATGTTCAAGCTAACACATTTCCCWGCAGGGTGTCCATGCTTGTGGCATGTTCTCTGAGCGTTTGTGGACATGCGTTGGTGCTTATGTGTGTGCGTGCTCGGTGCAAATGTGTAGTAATTTGGAGTAATCAGACAAGAATATTTACACAAGCCTTGTAATTCCTGTTGTCCACGCCTCCATTTAAATGTTTTCTCTGTATGTGTGCGAGCGCATGTGCGGTGTTATGCAAACCCATGTGTGCATGGATATGTAAGTGCACAAGAATCCATGTGTGGACGCGTACATAAGTTTTAAGTGTGGGCGAAAATGTCCAAAATGAAAGCTTCTACATAGACACACACACACATAGAAGATCACGCATATAACATTGACATTATATGTTCGTGTGTGTTTGTGTGTGTGTGAATGTTCGGTTGGCTGCCTACAAGCAAAAACACAATGTTCAGCATGTTAATTAAGAATGTTGAAAGGAAACTAAAACATGTTCCATACACTTACACACCAATGCCAGGCATTTGCTTGCATTTTGAAAAGATGCAACGATCCTTCTCGTGAAGGTATTATTTGAATGAATTTTGTGGAAAATCAATAATTTAGCTCCGGTTTGTTGTGGGCGAGCAATGTGGTACACAAAGTATTTTGCTCSTAACACTAAAATATTCATTTAAATGCATATAATTGAAGTCATGACACTCAACTAGTAGARTGCCGTATTTAAATTGGAATATTTTATTTAATGGCAAACGGTTTATTGTGTGCAATTCCAAGTACTTGTATTTGTATACAGAAATATGCAAAGAGATTCTCATATATGTATAATACATACAATATATGGTATGCCATTGATTTGCCTAAAGTTAGTAAGATGGAAAGAATGTTAACTGCAGCTGCACTGAACCGAAATACTTTTCCCAAGTAAATGGAATATGATTTTTTGGGTCAATTTGTATGGCAGCTATATGCTATAGTGCTCCGATCTGAACAATTTTTTCGGAGATTAAACTATTGTATTAAAAAATAGTCMWTGCCAAATTTCATGAGAATTTCTTATTAAGCTAAAAAGTTTCCCATACAAGCACTTAGTTCCGATCGATCGATTTGTGTGACAGCTATATTTCATAGTAGTTTGATCTGCACAATTTCTACAAATATTTAAAGATATTTTATGATTACTTCATACTATGTTTTATCGCGATTTTCGTGAAGATATCTACACAAATGAAAGAGTTTCTTTGAAAAACTTTTTGAATACATTTATTTTTTTCGCTTGCTGAATACACTACTCTCAGAGTGGTTTACCAAACCATGAATATTAAGGTATTCGGAAGAATTTCTCTAACAACTTTTTTTTTTTGTGCCTTGCGAAGTATTAAAAAGTTCATATATATAAGACTTTAAGCATATTTTAGACCATTAAGGTAGGTGGTTCTATATTTCACTAAAAGCCCTGAATACGTTTAGAAAAATCTTTAACTCCACTTCGAGAAACAGATTTATAAAATTCTTTCACTTTTTTCCTGCAACTGGAAAGCCTGTAGAAACTATTTCAGATGAAAAGCCTTAAGTATTCCCTAAAAAGTTATTTCAACACCTTATATTTGGTATAAAATTTTCAATCATTTAATTTTTTCCGCCAGGTGGC
This sequence comes from Bactrocera latifrons, assembly GCF_001853355.1. Lineage (NCBI taxonomy): Eukaryota > Metazoa > Arthropoda > Insecta > Diptera > Tephritidae > Bactrocera > Bactrocera latifrons. The sequence goes on along the minus strand of NW_017537623.1, from coordinate 962,717 downwards.
AACTTTATTACAAAAATAATTTTTATACCAAGGACTTTGAAATTTTGGGATATGATTACTTTTTGGGATATGATTACTTTTTGTTGCGCGAAACAGAGTTTTTAAATTCTTTCACTTTTTTCTGCCGGTGGCAACCTTTTAAAAAATATTATGGTTTTAAAGCCTGAAATATTATCTGAAAAGCTCTTCTAACACCTAATTTTTTTTTTAATTTTGCAATATTTCAATCTTTTCTGCGGGTGGCAACTTTATTCAAAAAAAAATTTTTTTTGATTAGAAGACTAAAACTTCCTGAAAAGATCACCTTATACTTGGTATAAATTTTGGAATCGTTTTAAGTTTTCCGTCAGGTGGTAACTTCATTCAACAAAAAATTTTAATCAAAAACATTTTGGGATATGATTCCTTTATACTACAATTGGGAAATGAAATATTTTTTAACTTAAGATTTTTGTGTTAGGTGGCAACTTTATTTCAAAAATGTTTTTATTCTACACAGTTTTATATTTTTTCTATTAAAAATAAGTAGCAACTTTAATTATTTTATATTTTCTAATTAAAAGAGGTGGCAACCTTGATAATTTTATAGTTTTTATTAAAAAGAGTTGGCAACCTTACACTAAAATTATAGTCCTTAATATTTTCCGAAACAGGGTTTTCCTAACGATTGATTAATATGGATATATATTTACACTATACAATATTTGGACTAGTATAATTTTTTCAGATAGTTGGCAATTCAATTTTTTACAAATTATAAATTTTATATTTCTAAAAAGCCTTATGCATAAATAAATTGTTATTTTTTCACTCGCCTTTTTCCGAAAGTAGTAATTTTAGTTCTCCGGTAAAAATCTTAGCTGCTGAATATGTAGCTCTCCAGGCGTTTTGAGTTCAAAAATTAGCTAAGGGCTGATTTATAATTTCCGAAAATCTGAAATTCTTTTCTCGAGAAACATTTCGAACAAAATTTTTTCTCAGAAATCGAGGTGCTCGAAGGTAACTTAGTATCTTTTTCCAAATGAAAAAAAATTACGCAGAATCTTTAACTGAATTAGTCTAAATGCAGTGGTTCTTAACTTTGTAAATTTCAATCTTGAATTTCATTCACAATATCAAAAAAAATTTCAATGCAGTGGTTCCCAAATTAAAAATTCTAACTTTAAATTCAGAACCTCGCGCCAAACAAAAAAACAAAAAAATCTAAATGCAGTGGTTCCCAACTTTATAAATTTCGAACTCCAATTTCACTCCGAATCTCGCAACAATTAAAAAAATAAATAAATAAAACATATCTATATGAAGTGGTTTCTTCAAAAATTCAAGCAAAAAAACAACAATTCTAAATGCAGTGGTTCCCAATTTTCTAAACTTCCAAATTACGAAGTGTGTGCCTATCCCAGACAATATGAAGCTTGAATGTTTAGAAACCTTTTAATAAATCAAAAAAAAAAAAAAATTATAATAACGCAGTGGTTCTGCAAATTTGAAAATGGCACAAAAACAGCTTATATAATATTTATTAGTTTTTTTATATTTAGACTACATTTAAATACATATTTACATTTACGACATTTTCTGCATGTCCTTTCAATTTTAAATCCTTACCAGCTTTAATTTTACACATACACATGCCATTTTTACAACCAACCATGCAATTGGTTGTTCCTTAAAGCTTTTATTGCTTTACTTTACGATATGCATGTACTCACAACTGCAACATGTTGCTTTAGCCAGAAGCTTAGGTCCAATGAGAAAAGAGTAATTTTATTGAACAACGTTGTCACGCAACATTTCACTTTCACACACACACACACACATACAGCCAAATGTGTATGAGCAGTTTGGCGCCAGTTAGTCACATGGTTAGCACCTAGCTTATATGTCCATTTATCTAGTTGTGGCGCAAATTTTGCTGCAATTTTCGAGTGGYTTACCCCGCTTTAATCGCATGCTCACTTCTTGTTGTAAAACTTGCACTTTCTTCTGTTTCATGGCGATTAAATAAAATTTCTAGCATGACTCGGCGCACACGCAACGTGGCTTATACATTGTTAGCAGTGTCATTAAACTTGCTTACAAGTGCCAAGTGTTGAGCACTACATTCACAATGCTTCGGCTATAAGTGAACTAAAGAATTTTTAATGCACTGAAGTGTTTTTATAATATTTTTTAAGTTTCTTAAGAATCAAACTGAAAAATGCATATTAAGTTTTCAACTCGATACAAAGCATTTTCATTATAAATTCACAACGTTCGATTTTAAAACCCATAAAAGCTTATGTGCTTCATATTCCAATAAGTCAAACTACCCTAGACTGCTTTTTTTATGCTTGTTACTTAGTCTTKATGGTGAAAACACCCTATTTCCATATATATTCTCAAAGTTTTGTTTCAAAGCTTGTTTAAAGTTCTGCGAACTATTGTAATTTAGACAATCTTTAAAAAGATCTTGTGGTGGTCGTATCAAATCATTGAGATATTTGTGTACTTTGACCTTACATTTGTTAACAAGTTGACATTTTATAGAAAATTTTAAATTGTTTGTTTCGGCATAGAGGAGGGAAACTTAACTAAATCTAAAAAAATGCAGAAACAGCTTATCTGTTGGATTTTTTTTTTTTTTTTTTTTTTTTTTTGTTTGTAAATTTATGGCTTTATTGTAAATAAAAACGGTCCAGAAGTGTTTTCCCTTATTCCCTCAAAAGTCAATGCTTACTTAACACACGAAATGATTTATGAGATCCAGTTTTTTTGGAAAGTAACAAGTTTATTTACAAAAATTCTATATTTTTTTAATACCTAATAGAAATCATATACATAGAGGGTAGTAGTAGAGTAATAGTATAATCTATGTATGTGTCAGCCTCGTGGACTGGTCCTCAGCAGCCAGGCAGTCAGCGATCATATGCCTTCGTGCAGCTCTTAGAACAAGTCAGGTACTAAACCTTATTTTACATTTACTCAGCACAGGCTAAAGGAATCCTCCTTATTAGTCGCCTATAAATGGGCTCATTCTAACTAATACCACGGATTTTCTAAGTCCTCTTTAGGACATAAATTTGGTCCCTGAGGTGAGTGAAAAATGAGTAAGGTGAACAGGGTTATTAAATTAACGATCTATAGAGATATATCTAACTAGATAATCGATTCGGATATGCTGTTTTATATACCGACTACCAGACCACAAGCGGAGATAACAGCAATTCAGGAAAGCCGTTTTGTTCTGACAAAGAGTATGCCTACAAAACGGAATCTGTTTATGTATACAGATGGCCAGGCAGCTTTGAAATCAATAAAGTCAATTAGGGCTTCCCTTAGGTTTTAACCAGAGCCACCATAAAGCTCCCAAAGAACCAAACTCAATAAGTACTTTGAAGCAAACTCCAAGGGCGAATWGCTTGCCGTGGTATTAGATTTATGTCTTCGGTCAGACCAGGCTGCTTTTGCTACTACTAGTTTAGTACCCATCCAACTCAATGATTGGTGACATTTCTAGCTTGTTGTAGATGAAAGCTCAATCAAAGTCTATAATATTACTTCAAACTTAGTTTCTGACAAGATTAAACTATAATATTACTTCAAACTTATTTTCTGACAAGATTAAACTAAAATTTCGTGGCAAGCCAAGTAACAGTCAAGTGCATCCCGAAAGTTTCGCCATACCTTACAGCTGACAAATTCTACAAACTGCCGCTGAACGATAATGTTGTCAAAGATTACTTTATAATGATATCGAAGTATTTTTTTTTTTTATTGCAGCACTTTCGACTTAATTATAATATTATTTTCTGCTGAACTATATAATTTATCCTATATACAAATATGTATGTAAAACCCCTCTACTTACAAGCCGGTAGCACTTAAAAGCATATGCTGTGCAAAAATAACCTACTTTGCAACACCGCAGCAGTTTAATACAAGGTCTTGTAAAAATATTTAAAATAAATCATTTCATTTAACTCACCACCAATCAAGTTAACACAATTTCCCAGCACTGATTAACAGCTGAAAACATAATGAATGAAGGATAACATTCAACTGTGTCAATTTAGCGCATTAGGCGGCAAATGGGGACGAAACGAGAAAACGACGGTTGAAAGGCAGGAGCCGCATAATAGATGACTGAAAAATATAAGGACGCAGCACATATGCTTACGAAGTCACATACACATGTATATATGTATTTATAGCAACGTATATACATGCTATCGTCATAATCGTATATACATACATGGGTACCGTCATGCAACTGCCACAGTGGTCACCGTGGTAAACGTGTAGAAAGAATCTTAATTTTACATAGCATTAATAATGGCAGGCAACAGTTGTGACTCGGAATACATATGTGGTCGTGCAGCTGTGTGTATGTAAATGAGTTTGAAAAGGAGCTTGTATATGTAAATTTTAAGATATTTTGAGGTCATATTATGATAACTAGTTACGTACTGGTGCTCTCAGAGTTACTTGCTGCCCACAATATATTTCACGCAAAACAGAGCTGCCCCTATTACCTCGTAGAAGGGGTTATTACTCATCTTTGTGGTTTGGTAAATTATCGAAAATTCAATTTTAAGTATTTATTTTAAGCAATGCAACATTTGAGTTAAGTCGGCTTTGATTTCGGTATTTATAAAACGTGATACTAAGAGATTTTAAATTTATTTTTCGAAAGCTCATTCGAAATTATGTCTTATTTCGTAGTAAAAATTTTCATTAAATATTTTATCTAAAACTAGTTGTGGTACTAGTTATCTAATACATATATAAGCCTTTACATTTACATATCAATGGCAAGTATGCTGGCTGTTCTACCTAAAATCTCTGCTATTTGCAAGGCACATACTCATTATAATTAATTTGTGGACACCATTAAATCAAGAATTTGCKTGCACATTAAGTAAATCACACGCTTAAATATGTATAAATGTATAGTCTATTAACTCCTGGCAAATCACCAAAAGTTAGGAAATGCTTTACGCAAACCGAAGTAGTTCGAAAAGCATTARTTTACAACCACTTTGGCTATATACATATGTAGATATATGTAGACAACTATTATTTTAAGACTAGAAAAAGACTAAGCCATAAGGTATCATACCTGAGCCAAATTGACCTAATTTTTCAAAGTTTCTAGTCTCAGTTTACTAGCAGTTTTCCGAGCTTCAAAGAATTACTTCGTAGAGTACATCCAATTAAACTGGTTGTATGAAAACTAGTCATAATTAGGTTCTGCATTGAATGTTAATTAACACACATATCAAACCTGTTTTAAATATGCTAGTTATAAACTAGTTTTTTGCACTGAAAACGAACTAAGCCATATGGATCACATATTAGCTAATTCTGAAAGAAGTTTTAGTAATCGTTTTGCCCAAAAACGTATAAGCTTTTATTTGCCATCAGATTACCAAATCTRAGTATATTTTATTTAAAAAAGWAGAGAGAATTAAAAGAGCATTTCATTTATCCCAAAAGCTACAAAAGGAACATTATTTTGATTTTGATAGGTCAGTWTGTATGCCAGCTRTATGATATAGTGRGCCGATCTGAACCWTTAAYGTATTTCGGAGATTATACAATTGCCTAATAAAATGATTCATGTGAAAATCACCAGTGTAATGAAACAATTTTCCATACAGGACCTGGTTCTTGTCACACTCAGAAACCAGGTCGCGTATATTAAGACGAACTGAGAGTCCGACGGACATGACTAAATCGACTCAGCTCATCACGCTGATTGTATGATCATTTATACATAAAATTTTTAGGGTCTCTGATGCCACCTGCTGGGTGTTAACAACTTCATATAACCCCCTAAGTAGTTTAATTTACCATACAAACTAGTTTGAAACCAGTCCACTATTACGTTCATAAATATTTTCTCACCACCACTGTTGTACGCCACCGCAAGGATCGACACGCACTCCCATACATAATATTAAGATATATATATACACATCTATTCACATATATACACACATGTATTTACATATATAGACACATGTATACTTGCCCGTCAGACGGCAAAGCTGTTGGCATGAGCGCCTGTCATATATCAGAATGAGTGATGGACTGGACAGAAGCGTTTAAAAGTGTCGTCTATGTAGATTTTGACACCACAAATGGATGGCATGTGAATTGCTCGAAACAGTATGTGTATATATTATATATGCATAGCATTTACTTTCTTAGATACATAGCTTGCTTAGTTGAAAGATAGTATGTTGCATTCATGTCAAAGCGGAGGAGGGAATTAAATCATGGTAGTTGGGGATATTTTGTTGGAAGCTCCTTGTAGAGCAGTAGCCATGTAACAAATTACAACAACTATATGCACATAGATGCTACGAAATATAATATACATACATATACTATATCATATACATATGCTTACTTGAAGCTGGTCTTTTGGTCTTAAGCATAAAATAGTGTAATCAGCCTCATCTACTCAAGTGCATGTATCAGAAATCTTTTGTGAGCACTTAAGCAGTCAATTGGAAATCATTTTGTGTGGTCTATAGTGGAGCAGAGAGCAAATCACCAAATCAACAAGCAAAATATGTTGGTTGGGTGACGTGGTTTACGTAGTTTAAAGCACGTTAAGATTTTTTTCTTTATTTTCAGGTTAAACAATAATTTCAATACTATAAATTATGAGCCTAACTCTATGGGCAACTCCCTCGAGCACAAAGTTTAACTACTGGTTTTACGTGGCATATATGATCAGGTTTAAACTAGGCTACTACCAAAAGTTAAAGTGCAACTTCGAGTCACGATTTAGATTCCTTTATATGTATTCAGCGCCAATTCAGCTCAAGGACGAATACCTGAGTAATGTGCTTTTAACCCAAGCAACGTAATTTTATATTGAACTTTTATATTTTCGACTTTCATTCTTATTCGGCTTAAGAACGAATTCCTGAATAGTGCACTGTTATGTTAAAAAACATGACTTGAGACCGAAGTTATATTTTCTGACTTCTAGAGCTTATTCAGCTTAATAATGAATAGCTGAATAAACCGCTGTATATACCGCTATAAAACATGACTTGAGACCGAAGTTTTATTTTTCCACATTCAGCGTTTATTGAGCTTAAGCAAGTATAGCTGAATGGTGCGCTGTTAACCCAAAAATACGTAATTTTAGATTAATCTTTTACTTTTTCGACTTTCCGTGCTTATTCAGCTTAAGAAAATAACAGTCTAATATTGCGCTAGAAAATATGATTGGATGTTAGACATTTACTTTTCGTATTCAGCGCTTATTCAGCTTAGGAACGTATAGTTATATTTTTATATAATGCGCTGTTAAACTATAAATTATTATTGAAGGTTGGACTTTTACATTTCAGTCATTTAGCGCTTATTCAGCTTAAGGAATAGTTGCTGAATGTATGCTGACAACAAAACTCTTTGAAAAAAGTATTTGAAAATGACTTAAATTATTTGTTGATACACATTACAAACATTTGATTTTTCTTTGGTAGCATAGAAAGTGATCTGCGAAACAAAACTGTTTCTAGAGTTACTACCAATTTGAGAGACCTTTCTCATTAGGCGAGGAAGTAGACCAACGTATTCTTATAATTTTAGTCAGCTGTAGATATAGTGACTTTCCTGCATACTTTTTCTATTTATGAACATTGTAGGAAGAGCGCGGAAATCGCTGCAACTTTCTCACGAGCTCGGAGTTCTCAAGGGGACCCGTTGCTATGCAATATTCGTTTGCAGATCTTTTCTAGAAACAATACAATACAATCAAATGGAAATACTTAAAGAGCTTCTCTCTCAAAGCTGCTGAAAACTTATCTCAGTGGCCATGAACCAGCTACAAATTTTCATAWACTTCAAGTTACCGTCCCCATTACCTTCTATACCCTCACACTTTGTATTTTCTTACCCAAATATAACCTAAATCATATTCCGTTTAAGAATCCATTACAAATTTCAGCTTCATATTAACACTGCTTCCAGCAATTGTATAMTTTTTACTAGCTTCGTTTCATATCATATGAAGAGTACGTAAAAAAATTTTCAGGAGAGCCCCACCCCACGAGCGCAAACTTCATAGTCATAATTCAACCATGATTCCATAACTTTTCATTAAAAGCTTGAGCAACTTCCGTTATAATAGTCAGCTGCAAATGCTAAACTTATGTAGTTTAAAACTCCTCACTCCTCACTCACATGCTGATTTAATTTTTTACTCTCTCTCTCTCTCTCCCTCTCTCTCTCTCTGATTATGTTACTGTGCACCCACTTCCACTCAAATCCATTGTGTAGATTAACAAACATTTCGTATCGCAATGTTGCATACCGTTGTACCGAAAATGGTATTGAAGTGCTGACACTGTGGCGCTCCCAGTGGATGCAGCCGACATTTGAGCGAAGTAAACAAAGCAATGCAATGCGCAAAATAAATGCAATGAATAAATTACCGATGCAAAGTGAATGCAAGCAATGCGAGCCAGAAAAGAAATACAGACAATGACTGGCGCAATAACAATAACAATAGCAATAATAAAGGCAATGGCAGTAGCAAAAACAATAACAATGGCAATAGCAATAACAAAAGCAATAACATCAGCTGCGTTATCAGCAGTCACAAAGCGAGTGACAATCGCTTACACTGTTGCTGTTGTTGTTGTTGTGTTGGCGATGGCGCGTTGCACTAGAGTTGGGGTTTTTGGGAAATTTTCAGCTGAGCAATGCTGTAAAAGCATTCAATTTCATACAAAAACAAATAGTTTTGGTTAATGCGTATTTGATGTCTGCTGATAGCAGACATACCCGTACATATATAGATGTTAGTTTATGTATCTTCACGGTGGATAAATGGATGTATGTTTGTATCTGAGTATACAGCAGAAGGAGGTTTCACTCAATTATAGTCTACGGAGGAATCATGGTACTTAATTTTCGAGAATATTCGGAAGATATTTATTAAGATTTATAATATATCCTATACTCCATCTTGTGCCGAAAAAATAATTTTGCGACAATGCATTTACCGATGTGGAACAGCACTAGACAAGCTACCACGAAAGCCTCTAGTAGTAAAACACAATAGGATATGGGAACATCGACACGCTCCCATTCTACTGATAACGGTTCTATGTTGCCTTTCCTTGTTAGCTCTACAACTTTGCAATTTCCTGCGATTCCACTTTGGCCTGGCACACATACCAGTCTTATTGCAAAGGCATTCAATGCTATTGTTAGCGAGTGTAGGCATTCCTTAACCCTGAACGCATTGTAAATGAGTTCAAAGCCAGTATCGCGGAGTGGATGGTCACTTCTCTAAAGGCAGCTGCACTCACAGCAATAAAACTACTGCTACCTTATTAGCTGCAACCTCGGCTTGGAAAACACTGTCAGGAAGTCTGATGCTGGAGTTGATAGGAAGCTCCTGACAGTAAACTTTTCCACCAACCTCTCTCTAAACTCTCTCTCTAAACTTTGACTCATCCATAAAGAAGCTCACCGCCCCCCTCCTTCAATGATTTCTTCCCACCCACAACTCGCTCGCCGGTATATAGGCAGAAAAGGAGCTGCCAAATTCGGTTTGAGGACTCCATGATCCAAGTAATCCAGTATTATGACGAAAGGTCTGAGAATTTCCGAGTAATCAGATACATGTTTTTTTAGGAACCAAGGTTCTCTGAGTCTGATAGCAACTTTTGCAGCCATACAACTTACGAAGATGTGCGCCACCCGTTGAATGTTTTCGGGTTTCTTCTTTTGAAGAAGCCTCCACCACATAAACGCTTCATAAAACATAATGGTCTTGACTATGCTGTCGTAGAGCCAGAGGACCACTTCGGTGAGAGACCCCACATTTTGCCAATGACTCTTCTACAGCAGTAGAAGGCATCGGCTTATTCGGCTTCAATTAAAGTTTCCTGGATGCTTTTTCAATATTCGGCTTCCCTGTTCGGGACAACGTAAATACAAGTAGCCTTATTTACCAATTTACTTGTCACGAAAGAGATACAAAACGCCCCAATATGTCAAATAAGGGATGTCTGCTAGGTCAAATCACTTCAACAGATTTTTGTCTGTCATGTCACTCATGAGCTCCTTCAGAGAACCACTTTTGGTTCACTTTAGTTTCAAGGTAGTTATACTATATAGGCGCTGAGATACCGAATTCTACATTTTGAAAACTCATTTTTTCAAATAACCGAGATCCAGAGCTTTGAGAGATGATTTGTTCACACAAAACGCAGTCTGGAAGTAAGACCTGTTAGTTTCACCCTCACATAGTACTGACTTGAAGCTTAGGTGTCTCCTGGTGCTTACTTCATTCCATCATATTTGTTTTCACTTTAACAGCTGCAATTTTCGTTCGCTAAAGAAGTCTGTTTTCTATTTCCATCTTCGCGACTATAAAAGAGTGCTTTATACAAGTGTTCCTTTGCTTTAGGAACGATTATTGCAACTATTCCATAAATTGTGTGATTATTCATTATCTTCTTCTTCGTTTCTTCTTTTCGCTACGTGGCGCCAATTGAATATTCCAARCGAAGCCAGGTCCTTCTCCACTTAGTCCTTCCAACAGAGTGGAGGTATTCCTCTTCCTCTGCTTCCCCCGGCGGGCCCTTCTCCGAATCCTTTCAGCGCAGGAGTGTTTTCGGACATTCGGACAACATGATCTAGCCAGCGCAGGCGCTGTCTTTTAATTCACTGAACTATGTCAATATCGTCATTATCAGAAAACATAAATAAATCCACAAGGTTTAGAATACACGAGAGGAAATTTATACAAATAAGTCTCTCAGTTTTTGACATATCGAGCCAAAATTTTACACATGTCCTTTCCTCACCAAGAAACTGCTCATTGGTCGGAACCGCCAATATCAGGGAACTATAGCATATAGCTGCCACACAAACTGACCGATCAATGTCAGTGTATGGAAATCCTTTTAATATGATGTTTTTTCACGAAATTCTGCTCAGAGTATTACCCAAGGCATCGCTACTATATTAGAACAAATTGTTTAGATCAGACTACTCTAGCATATAGCCGTTATACAAGCAGAATGGACGGAATTAAGTGTTTTTATTTGAAAAGATATTTTCACGAATTTTGCCGCAGGTTATTAACTTAACACTGCTACAATCTCTTATTATATAGCTCAAATTGGATTCTTGTATACTCCACATAAGCGGCCAGAATCCTGTAAAAGATTTAAACTTTTTTTTTTTTTGTACTATAAAAATGCAGCTCGGAAAGGCGTTATAGCTTCAGTTCATCTAAAGTTAAGGTTTTTATCGAAAAAAAAGCATCACCTTGATTTTTGAGTGGCTTTGGCGAGTTTTTGTTTTGGTCTCGTCTTGGTGTTTTTCCTACATACCGATGATTGTTGACTTCTTTGCATATCAAAATCATAAACCCATGTAATATGGGAGTTTGCATCTCCAACGAGACCTGTTTACGTTACTTTTTTTGAAAAACTTCATCTTTATTGAGCTGAGTCGAGCAAGAACGCTTTTCAGTCCCAAAATTACCACCGAAATCGTTCGAAAGAACTCGGGAGAGATGTCAAGCTATGTTGCAATCTTTCTTGCACTTGACTGACGATTTTCAAACACCATATCCTTCACATTTTTATAATTTCAGCAGTTGAAGTGGTCAAAGGTCGTCCAGAGCGAGGCATGTCTTCAATTAAGGCTTTGTACCGCTCGTAGGGCATTTTGGATAAAACTGAATTACCGTAAACCTTTTGCAAAACTTGAAACAATTGCGCAAAAGAGTACAAAAATTCAGACAAATTCTTTGTTCGCCATTTTTATCCATTGTAAAATTCGCACTACTGAAGTGCATCGACTTAAGCAGCTGCTGTTAAAAAACTGACTGACAGATCATGCTCATATCTAAATTTATAGTTGTTAAGCACAGTCATATCAACGTAGAAAAATACAATTTTTTGAAATATCAGTAGTTTAATTACAATTTCTGGGTCCTCTAATTATATAATATATGACGTAAAAATTGATCGGCAAAAATCGAGCAAAGGGTTTAGGGTATTATTGCTTCGGTGCAGCTGAAATTAATGTTTAGTTATGATTTATTAAAAAAATATTAATTTAATCTAAAAAAAATTTACTATTTCTATAGCTGTCAGTTTATACAAGATTGGTGTTTAGGTTTTGTACCAACAAAACTTAGAAAGAGTTTGTCTTCGTTGCCATTTTTTCACTAACTTAAGCGCGAAATATTTCTTCTTTTTCAAATAAGCGAAGATCATCTCGCAAACTCTTTATAAAGAATGTGGTCTTTTCGCAACTGAATGATTTGTCACATAACCTTAGATGAATGCACCTTCATATTCAATTTGAAATCATTTTTCCAGAATTCCAGAGAATTCGTGGTTAAAAGCTTTATAAAACGCAAGGAAAGTATATAGAAAGTTTGTTAAAGCTATATAAGTTAAGCTTATGTATTGATTTCTATACATATATGATTGTATACAGTGATTGCGTACAGTTGAACTTCCATTACTCGAATTGCTGAAACTCAAATTGCTCCATAATTCGAACTCTTGCATTGGCAATAGAAGTAAAATTTCTAACAAATCTCCCGCCATAACTCGTGGTTTCTCTAAGTCGTAATTTTTTTAAGGTTTTTCGTGATTTCATTTAGTGAATTTCAACTGTATATTACTTATGTACACCAACTGGATATAAGCAAATGCTCGCAATAGCAGCGCCAAAAAGTAAACGTCTACAAGCATATAAATTTGTATGTGTGCATAATGTGCTGAAATGTGTATGTATATGTATTTGTGAAAACACAAAATGTGTCCAAGCACTGACTGCACTTAATCGCTTCCCAACAGACATGTAGTTTGACATTCAGTCATTGGATTGATTGCAACTCCCACGAGTTATTGTTAGTGGAAACTATAAAGGCATATATGTAAATGGATATATTATATTTGTATAGCTATATGTATGCATGAATATTTGTGTGTATACAGAAAGTCGTGTATATTGGAACTGAATCCCACATCAGCACTTGATTTCATGTGGCTTTTATGCGACGCTTACGTAAATGCAATAAAACGCACACACACACATGCATTTTACATTCTACAAAAACAAGCAAACATACGGGAATGAACATAATGGCATACAACAACAGATTGGTACAGTTATATTTGTCTATTTGTCTATATGTTTGTGTATGTGCCATATATACGTATTTACAGTTGCAGGAGTTCATTTAAATTGCGCACATAGCGCTTTTGTGTGAATGCGCGCGCGTATATGTGTTTATATATATATATATAGGTATGCATGTTTGTGCACGTGTGTGTGGGTTTTGTTAGCAGCATTCATATACGCTTGCCTGTGTGCATATTGGCGATTGTATGCCATGCGGTGAATCGATTTTTATTGTCGTTGATGTCACTGCACAAACACACGCGCATGCCATTCACACATAAACGCACACACACACACACACTCATATACTTATACAGAAGCAAATTGATCTCATATCAACATATCGCTCGAAAGGGACCCACACACACACTCGCATATATAACAGCAACACGCAGATCGTGTAAACGCATACATGCGCGCGATTATGTATGCAGTTATATAATGGTATGTGCTTGGCATACTCACCACACACGAGTGATTTGTCTCGGGCGGCGCGCTCGCCCAGCTGCCGCACAATTTGTTTGTATTAAGCAAATAAATGAAATTGTAAACAAAATGCTCGTCTGACTTTTGCGCCAACAGCAGCAATAACAACATACAATAACGCAAACAGCAACAAAAAAAATTGCAAGTAAATGGAAAAAAGTGGCAGCAATGACTGTGTAAAGCCATCAAATTACATAAAAGTGCAATAAGTGCGTGCAATTGCGTGCAAAACCAACAAAAACGAAGGTGTAGAACAAAATCACAAACAACAACAAAAAGCAAAACAGTGAAAAATGTGTAAAAATTGTAAAAAATCTGCAAGTGCAGCAACTTAAAGCGCAGCGAGCTGACAGCTGCTCAGACGAAAGCACATATATGTATATATAAAGAAGCACATATCACTACTCTGAGTATATGAGCAGAATATTACTTGAATTTGTAAAATAACAAATAAGGAAGGGCTAAGTTCGGGTGTCACCGAACATTTTATACTCTCGCATGATAAAATGATAATCGAGATTTCAGGCGTGTTTGTGAACCGATTTCACCCATATTTGGTACATGTCATCACGGTGTTAAGAAAATATTATAAACCGAATTTCATTGAAATCGGTTGAGTACTTCCTGAGATATGGTTTTTGGTCCATAAGTGGGCGACGCCACGCCCATTTTCAATTTAAAAAAAGCCTGGATGCCGCTGCCTTCTGACATTTTTTCCGTAAAATTTAGTGTTTCTGACGTTTTTTGTTAGTCGGTTAACACACCTTTAGTGATTTTCAACATAACCTTTGTATGGGAGGTGGGCGTGGTTATTATCCCATTTCTTCCATTTTTGAACTGTATATGGAAATGCCTAAAAGAAACGACTCTGTACAGTTTGGTTGACATAGCTATAGTAGTTTCCGAGATATGTACAAAAAAGTTAGTCCCACTTTTCCAAAAAAATTACGTCCAAATATAATACTCTCTTTAGCAACTTTGTTGCGAGAGTATAAAAATTCTTTATAATTCCGTATTAATACGTTTGTTTAGAGATCTTTAACTAAAGCAGTTGCACTGCTTGTTATTATATCCTAGCCTATGTACTATATATTATATACATATACATACATATGTATGCACACAAATATACGCACACCTCAAATTTCGCATGAAATGAACATTTTGCAAGCATCAACTTCAACTTTGCTTTTCCTTGGTTTTTCGGTTTAAGGCAGACAGAAATTGCATTGCGGTTGCTCATACGCACTGTGCAACCGCAATATGTACTGCCCGTGAAGCCAAAAGGCAGGTATAGCAGAAGTCGAGCATAATCGAACTGTTTTCCAGCAATCAACTTTGAGCATTGTTTACAAGTAATAGCACTTTACAAGTCTTCAAAAAAACTTGAGCCATCAGATACATATATGCTTTCCACTTAAAAGCATGTTCCAGTTATGTATATTACAGAAGCTAGAAATTCTAACGAAAATTTTAATTAGACACATTGCAATGAATTCATGGCCCAAATTAACACAAAAGGAAAATTCCCTGACATATGTATGACCTTTTTTTTTTTTTTTTTTTGGAGGGGTAAGGGGTAATTAACACAAAAGGAAAATTCCCTGACATATGTATGACCTTTTTTTTTGTCTTTTGGAGGGGTAGGTGGAAAATGCCTCCCGCATCATCAGTGATGACTTTTAATGACGCATTTTCTAGCTCCTGGAGTTGATCTGCCAAATTTAAAACCATGTTGTCTAAGGAAGCGTCCTCTAGCTTCGTTGATAGCCGCTTCGAGTTATTAGTAGAGCATTCTTGCTGTATCCAGCATGCATAGTAGTCGGTATGCTGATGGTAAGTTGGAATGTCCTTTTCTCTTACTGATTAGCAACAGCTGTTGCTTTTTCTAGGGGTCAGGAAATATGCCGGCTTTTGAGGCAAACATTGTACATATGCAATAATAATGCCGGATAAAATTTGGGTTTTTTGGGAAACCTTATAGTATGTTCTGGAACACTAGCCCTTTTTTCGTGTGTGGGAAAGAGTGTACCAACGATCTGATCCATCCATTGGCAGCGGTTAAGTCAGGTGACTTTGTGTATCGAAATCTTCGTTCGCTCATTCGTCGCAGTTCCATTTTTTTTTTTTTTTATCGATTGCGTACCTCAGTTCCTTTTTTATACTAAAGAAAGTATTATAGTTTTGTTCACATAACGGTTGTTTGTAAGTCCTAAAACTAAAAGAGTCAGATATAGAGTTATATATACAAAAGTGATCAGGGTGACGAGTAGAGTTGAAATCCGGATGTCTGTCTGTCCGTCTGTCCGTCCGTCCGTGCAAGCTGTAACTTGAGTAAAAATTGAGATATCATGAAATGAAATTTGTTACACGTATTTCTTGGCTCCATAAGAAGGTTAAGTTCGAAGATGGGCAAAATCGGCCCAGTGCCACGCCCACAAAATGGCGGAAACCGAAAACCTATAAAGTGTCATAACTAAGCCACAAATAAAGATATTAAAATGAAGTTTGGCACAAAGGATCGCATTTGGGAGGGGCATATTTGAACGTAATTTTTTTGGAAAATCGGGCGTGGCCCCGCCCCCTACTAAGTTTTTTGTACATATCTCGGAAACTGCTACAGCTATGTCAACCAAACTNTAYAGAGTCGTTTCCTTCAGGCATTTTCATATACAGCTCAAAAATGGAAGAAATCGGATAATAACCACGCCCACCTCCCATACAAAGGTTATGTTGAAAATCACTAAAAGT
>NW_017537623.1:865119-946222 GCF_001853355.1 Bactrocera latifrons | reverse complement strand
CTAACAAAAAACGTCAGAAACACAAAATTTTACGGAAGAAATGGCAGAAGGAAGCTGCATCCAGGCCTTTTTTAAAAGTTGAAAATGGGCGTGGCTTCGCCCACTTATGGACCAAAAACCATATCTCAGGAAGTACTCAACCGATTTCAATGAAATTCGGTTTATAATATTTTCTTAACACCGTGATGACATGTACCAAATATGGGTGAAATCGGTTCACAACCACGCCTGAAATCTCGGTTATCACTTTATCATGCGAGAGTATAAAATGTTCGGTGACACCCGAGCTTAGCCCTTCCTTACTTGTTGATGCTTTATATTGATCGGTTTGTCGGGACGCGACTCCTCTGCGCCTGTTTTAGGTTGCTTTTTACTGTGGAAAGCCTTGAATATTGATTTTTGACAGTCTCTTTTTATACTCAGCATTGTGTCCTTGACCATTTTCCTTGCATTTTTTTTAGGGAGCTGCTTGGTATATCATGCAGTTTTGTTATGGCTGCTGCCAATCGTAAAATTATATAACCTAAACTATTCTAAGTTTGCCACGAAGTAACAGTCAGAAAGAAACTTCAAATACCCCTTAAGTAACATAAACTGTCTTACAGTTGGTTTATCTGTTTGTATATACCGGAACAAGTCTCTAAATTTTTGAGATATTGACCTGAGATTTGACACACGTTCATTTTTCACCGAGAAAGCGCTTATTTGTTATAATCGCCGAAAGCGAATCACTATGACATATAATAGCCATACAAACTGAACGATCAGACTTATAATCTTATATGAAACACTTTTGTATTTGACGAGATATCTTCACAAAATTAAATATAGATTCTTCGCTGAGGCAAAAGTCAAAAGATGTTACTTGCATTACCGAATGACCCTGTAATAAAAGCTTATTTAGCATTCATTATATAAAGACGGCAACATTGAGCACAGCACGTGCAAAGCATATGCACAAAGGGAAATACAACAAATGCTGTAATCACACGAAGGATAATGACTAAAGATTACGTGACACATTTTGCTGTTTTGCTTTGCTTAGCGCCCCTTTACAGGCTTCGCTATAGTCATTATTGGCATTTGTCGCTTCACTCCTGTTATACAGTTCAATACAATTGCTGCTATTTCTAGCTAAATGCTACGATTTTCGGCATGTTTCGCCTTTTTTGTACGTTTTTGCTTCGTTTCTTCATTTCGCTTTCGCACACTTTCGCGTAGCGGCACGTGAGGCGCGGTACTTAACGCTGCTGTTGACACGTGGTGTGTTATGCTTGTATATATTTCTATATGTGTTTGTTATGCATGTGTGTCTGTGCATATGTGGCATACAAGAAAAGCAACAACTGTACAACAATGCTGTAGCCTCCATTAAGTGTGGCATGCACATGGCTGTCACTCACATTAATTTAAATTCTAAACATCTGCTGCCACACACATCCTTCCGTCGCCTCATTTCCGCGGCGCCATTACCGACCGCCTTTTCGGCATTCCGGTGACGTACGGCGCACAAGATAGCGAAGTAATTTCTTTCCGATATCGCTGTTTTCACCTTGCTACACGCGCGCCGGGCAAAGAATACCAGCGCGCCTGTGGTCCCTCTCGAGCTATCTCGCATATACATACAAACATACATACATACTTCATGTGTTGATTGCGAATTTTCAGCGAAATTTCCAACCTGCGGGTCTTTACTTTCCTTTTCTATTATGGTTGGCGTCAACTGGCGTTGCGGCGTGTTGACAGCCGCAACCGCAGTGACAATAGTTGCAGGTGAGTGGCGGCGCTGAACACACACAAACAACGGCAATAGGAAGACAACGCCAAGCGAAATAACAAAAAAAGAACAACAACAAAGCGCCCAAAAATATTCCTCTAATGTTCGCTTCAGCATCTCACAGCGCTCCCGTCCGTCTCGCACACCAGCCGCCACAGCCACCGCCACGTTTCGAACGAAGGCGGTGTGGCAAGTACAAGCTTGTCATCGTTTTTTTCTCCCTGCAGCGTTTTCGCTTTTATGCTTGCGCTCCTGCTCTCAGTCGACTATAATGAAAAGATTTTCATTCACTTATCGTTGTTGTTGCCACACACTGTTCGTCTTGTTGTTGTGCTTGAGGCAAAATCGCTGCTGCTATTCTTCTCGGCTGTCTCTAGCGCGCTGTCTGAAACTCTTCAAAGCGCTTGTTGAATCTTTAAGCAGCCAACCAGCCAACTTTCTGCAAAACACCGCTAGGCATTTGCGCTGGTCAGCGGCAGATTTGCTGCGAAAAGCTTTTTCGGAAACTCTGGCGCCGCGTTGCAGCATGTCAATAGAGTGTCTGCAACAAACAGACTCAAGAAAAAGTTTGCCACCAATTTTAACATATTTTTTCACGAAAATACTTGGAAATTGCTAGCCAAGAGTGTGATGAAACCGAGTTCAATTTGTAAAGGATTATGAGAAAAGCGCAGCTCGATATCTCTTAAGTATTTGCAGCGGCTTAGAACTCATTGCTTCTTTTGTTATAATAAAGAACTTTCAGTTAGCGTTTCAGAGCATGCATATGAAAAAAGTAAGTTGGATTCAATTAGACATTTTCACATAACGAAAACCAAAACTACGCCAGCATGCCATGTTATGTAATGATGAGAATGTATGAAGTTCGCTTTGTTGAGAACGATAAATTAAGTTTCTATTTTAGACAAGAGAATCGTTTTTTGTTAAACTGTCGAACATGACTTTGGCAGATTTCTTTAGGGAAAAATAAGAGTTTCTGCGCGATCAGCAAACACAATAATATCTCCCAATGGATTTAAGCTCCATGGTTGGGAATAATTGCGCAAAAATGAAGTACTATCTTTGCCACTCTCCCTCTCTCTCTCTCTCTCTCTCTTTCTCTGTCTTAGAACCGTATTTATTCTATCCTTATTTACTCAGAATCCCCACGTGTATGTATCACTATCACTTTTTTTGCATCCGATCGTTCAGTTTGTATGGCATAATTTTGACAAACGTGCACTTGTTTGTGAGAGATAGACGTGTGCAAGTTTTAAGATCGATAACTCAAAATTTTAGATACTAATTCACGCATATACTGACCGATGGATAGAGAGACCGATATGGTTTTAGCGACTTAGTTCGTCATGCTGATCAGTTACAAATATATTTGAAGTAAAAAGTTATAATTTTCTGGTTTGACGTATAGACACTACGATTTACTTAAAAGTGTTTTCCAGCTCCCATTGCCTCCCAAAAATGTTTTCAATTTCAGCAACATGTTTGACCCAGCCACATTTATATTTGATTGATATAAATTATGTTTTTCGCTGAGGCAAAAGACCTTTGATTTCAAGCAAAGCTCGAAATATGAACTATCTGTTGACTGATTGATATCAAACTATGGCAAAAAAAGGTGGCAAAACATTTGCTAAAACCGTTTAATACAATACCATTTACTCACCTCAAGATTTATAGAAATATAAACCAAATACTTCACTTTGTCCATCAAATCTCAACAGCGAAGGTCGTCATTTCTGTATCTAAGGGATAAGTAAACTCCCTCAAGATTTGTCCTACCCCAAATATATCTAATATATCTGGAACTTGTAATTTAAATTTGTACAAACATCCTTATTTATTTTAGGTGGCTGCTCGAAAGCCGGAGTGCAGAACTTTAATCTGTTAAAATTTTCTTAGTTTCTCCATAGTTAGAGCTTATGCTTCGCTGACAGCTTTCCATTTACCAGTAGATTGACGAAAGAGCGCTGTCAAATTTTCCACCGAAAAACTATCGCCAAGTGAAGTTTTCAACTTTGCCCTTAAATTTGGAAAAAAAAACGTACTCAAAGCCTTCCATGCACTCTGTACACATCGTATAGTTCGGACTGAAGTCATGATGGAATCGAAATATATAGCTTCCAAAACATCCATGTGCACTTAATATATGGGTTGAGTGGAAGTCTAACCCACATGTTATCTATGTATCTAAGAATGACGGATTCCGTTCACCATCATTTGGTTCAAGTTTTCCACCGTTGTTGCCACAGTGTGATGCTTTTAGTTCTCCCTACTTTTCTACGCCTACAAACGTTTGGTTCAATCATTCGCGAATTCGTCTCATCATACTGGCTAGAACTTCAACAGCGTTCGGTGGTATCATTCAAAAACACTTTTTACTCGTAAAGCAGTAAGCCTATTGACAGCGTTTATTTCTTTTGGAAATGCTTGCTATCTATTGCCAATATTTATATTGGTGCCGACAATATTAAGCTTGCCGGCTGAAATGCACGCAACACCTATTGGCCATCATTCTTAATGGAGCATTTCATATTTTGTTTGCGCTTATGAGAAAGACTGCCGTTTTCTACTCAGTCAACTCTAGTCTCTTGGTAGCAAACCATTGTTATCATTGTATTTGAGCTGGAACTCAATCAGATGCTTAGCCACTGCTACTACTATGAGGTCACCCGCATATACGACTGTTTTCACGTTTTTTTGTTTGATGTATGGATACTTAACTCTCCGTCGTACATCAGGCTCCATAGTAGAACGAATTTTCCCTCCTTCGCGGTACTCTGTTCGACATAGTGTAGCTCTGAGCGCCCTCGTCCGGGTCGAACAGTGAAATAACAATCTCTTTTTTTCCGAAATATCTCATTATAATATACGACACATTGGGGTGCGCGTATTTTGTATAGAGCTTTGATTGTATGACCCTATTTTACAGTATTGAACACATTCTTCACATTCAGGGTAATCAGCACGGATAACAATTTTGTGCCATCTTTTTATCTTCCACCACTTACTGCACATTTCTCAGTATAAATGACTTCTCTTAGTGCGTCAATTGTGGATCTTTTTTTCAAAAAAGCGGGTATGGCACTCTGATAATTCACCGGCTTTTGGGAACAATAGCTTCAATCGCTGTTGTGCTTATTTACTTTTTTTTAACCCTTTTGACTCCCTTTCGTATTTTTGTCACACTTGTATGGCAACTCAACTATAATTGCTATAATCCTATCATGTACTAACTTTCCTTTACCAAAATCAAGATCTATTACTGACTTAATTTTCAAATATGCTAAATATTTCAATAGTCTTAGCATTAAACATAGACTAAGCGATTTTTGAACACAAATAAAATGACACAGCTACAATAAAGTCAATATAACTTAAGAAAAATAAATTAGTTTGAGAAAAAATAAAATAAAAAAAGCATTTACAAGCAAACACACATATATACGCAAGAATTCTTTTGCGTACATTCGATTCACAGAAGTTAATCGAATTCGCCAAGTCCATTAAAGTTGTATATTTATTAAGCAAATTGTTAAATCAAGAAGCTACGAAGAGATTTGCTTTGTATTTGCCTCTCAACAAACCGTAAGCCAAAGTAAGCAAAGGTCGTCATGCGCACAGCTTAAACATCTAAAAGAAACGCCAACTGGTAAGTAGAAAAGAATTGCATTTCAATGGCCAAGTTCAACAGAAGTTCACTATGCTGGCCGACAAAACAAATTCGCCCTTTTTTGTTGTTGTCTTTATTGGAATTCTCGCATCAGTAAATATCTCAGCTGTGGTGTGCAGAAGAATACGCACTAACTTTAATACTTATACATATGTATACATGTAAATATATTTGCATCCACATAGACACTTAATACATATACACAATTTCTTATTGAACTGCTTGCCGCCGCTGGCAAGCATTTTCTCAAAAGAAGTAGCGCAAAGAATAGCGATGAAATGACTCAAAAGTAATCTTTCTTTCGTAACGGAGAATGGAAGAGAATGGGATGCGAGAAGAATGTCTTTGCTGCTTTGTTTGCTGTGCACAAGCGACAGCGTCTTCGCTCTTTTAATTTGTGCTGTGAGTCTGCTATTATCGCCTGCTTTTTTGTGTTAGTTTGGAATTCCTTTCGCACAGCAACAATTGATGCGCCTTTAATGCGCGTTGTTGTTGTTGTATTATAAGTTTGAATGCCTTAAGTTAAAAGTTGCTGATTTGATAAAAGTTGGAGAAGCAGAACTGAACTTATGGAGTCGCAACATTTTCCATGGAGTTGTATAAGCTATGTGCTTGACATGTATGTTTGCTTGCTGAAGAAAATGTTACTCATACGCACCGCTGCATATAAGGTAGTGTAACCAGACTTAGCTTGTATAAATATAATATAACTTATACGCCTAGGTGTTAAAAGCGGTATTAAAGCTACCGTATATGACTTGTAAATCAATAATTTTATAAAAGTTGATATATAGGTTACTCATACGACGCGTAGGCGCCCTAGCGCTGTGTAGTCATCGTTTATGACCGCAAATGTTACTCATACGTCATGGTGTTCATTGCATTGTAAATACATTTTTTATTGGTTAGACAGTGATTTAATAATTTTCGGCGCAATTTTTATGTTCTTAACATTTGGATTATAAATTTGTATTTATTATTACTATAATTTATATTTATTAAGGGCATTTTATATTGCTAAGCGTACTTCTCCTTGTGCAAATGTATCTGTAAGAGCATTCAGAATTGCCCGTTTTTGAATAAGCATGTCGAATATATATCTTATACCACAAGAAGTCTTTATTTTTAATGTGTTTAACGCTTTTTTTTATCGTTAAGTCAGGTCTCAAAAATATTTTTGGTCATACAGGTTCAACTTTAAAATCATAAAATTAATAAAACTCATCAAATTTATTAATAACCAATATTTCTCGCATATATGTTTAAGATATATAAATTTGGAAAAAAATTTTTAGCTGCATTTTAGGCCTACATTTTATAAAAACTAAAAGCCAACCTTTAAACTCTAATCTTTAAATGCCTATATAACTTAAA
The DNA here is from genome assembly GCF_001853355.1 of Bactrocera latifrons. Taxonomy (NCBI): domain Eukaryota; kingdom Metazoa; phylum Arthropoda; class Insecta; order Diptera; family Tephritidae; genus Bactrocera; species Bactrocera latifrons. The sequence goes on along the minus strand of NW_017537623.1, from coordinate 939,401 downwards.
TTTTATTTAAAAAACAAAAACGTTAACTTCGGTTCCACCTAAGCTATGTACCCTTCACATGTGCATCTCTGTTAGTAACTTTGTGTTCAGTTTGTATGTCAGCTATATGCTATAGTGAGCCGATCTGAACAATTTCTTCGGAGATTATATTGTTACCTTAGAAAATACTCTATATCAAGTTTCGTGAATATATCTTGTTAAACGTGAAAGTTTTCCATACAACAACTTGGTTCCGATCGTTCAGTTTGTATGGCAGCTATATGCTATAGTGGTCCGATATCGGCAGTTCCGACAAATGAGCAGCTTCTTGAAGGGTTTGCAAAATTTTAAAACGATATCTTAAAAACTAAGGAACTAGTTCGTATATATATACAGACAGCCAGACGGACAGAGACACGGACATGACTCAATCGACTCAGCTCGACATACAGATCATTTATATATGTATATACTTTATAGGACTTCCGACACTTCCTTCTGGGTGTTACAAACTTCGTGACAAACTTAATATTTTCTTGCAGGGTATTAAAAGGGGAAAACGGAATTCATAAATATATTTCAAGGGCATTTCTATCTTAAAGACTCTAACTCAATTAATTGAAAACAGCGTGGTGTGAATATCAAAGCATTACAACTATTGAAATATACTAGACATTTAATAAAAATTATCCAACACCTCATCCTCATATCGTGCAACTCGACGTTAACAATGCAGTTGCACAATTAGTACTAATGCAAAGTAAAAAATGTATAAAAATTAAAAAATAATGTCACTTAAGATGCAAAGAGAAAATATCAGGCTTGCCACGTTCTAAAAAGCTTCTGAAAACGTTGGTCTATACTTTCCTTAACCCTTTTCTATAATATTTACAACTGACACAATAGCTATCTACATTGCTTATATTAAATATTACTCATACGCAGTGTAGCACGTATTTTAAATAAAGGTACAAGCATTACAAAAGATTACGCAGTGTTAAGCAGAATGTAGTCAACAAATACAACATAATTATTTGATTTAGAAGCTTTATAGAAACTCTGAGTATTTCAGCTGACAAGAATATTTAACAAATTTCTTACGAAATTGAACTGAATAATAAAGTAGTATGTATCTCTTGGTCATGAGTGTTAAAATTGCAACTTTGGTAAACTCGAACTCTATGAACTGCACATGAACTATTATTTTGAATATATATAGGGAAGATTATGAAATTCAGTGCACTGCGGCGGTTTCCACCAGATGAGATTATGTCAGTTAAGCACTAAACGACATTCTACATTTTCTGCTAACAGACTGGTTCTTTAAACAACTGGCACAAGATGGAATTTATTTATATTTACAGATATGTAAGCGGATTTAAAATCTGTGTATCTTGCATGCAGACAAATTAGCCATTCAGGCACTGCTCTCCAATCAGACTTCGGAAAAGAGTGAGTTTATATGGCTTTGGATATTTGAAGATATCTAATCGACAAACATGTTATAAAAATTGATTATTCTCAGTGGAATCAACTACTAACATACACAACAAGCGGGAAAACGTGACATGAATGGCTTATGGCAGATTATTTAAATAGAAAAGGAACAGCATAGCAACTTTAGTGGAAGTGGGCAGGTCACTGTGGAAGAGACATGCCGGAGAAGAAGAGACTGTAAAATATATTCTATGCGAATACATAAAAGAAAGAGCTATAACTACTATACATTATAGGTCTAGGATTCACAAATAAAAATAATTCTTTTTAACTTTATCTGAAGCACAAAATGCTTCAGCAGATATTATATGTTTCTCCGTAATTTCACAATGGGCATTCTAAAGTCCTAGGTGCGTCGCCACACATACACTCTATTTGCCAACCTCCTTTATATATAAAAAGTACATGTCACGTTGTTTGTTCGCGGTGGACTCCTAAACTACCGAGCCGAATTTAGTAAAATTTAGCACACTGTGCCTGGTTCAAACCAACTTAGATGATAGCAGAGTTAAGACAATTCATAAATAAAAACTACAGTGAAAGCTCTATTCAGTGGACTTCCCCATTAACCATTCACATTTTTGATATTTATTAAGTAAAATCTATTAAGCGGACAAATTTATTAACTGGATAGAAACGCTGGTAACCAGGCATTGAAACGGCAGCGCTAAATTTGTTATTTTTCCAATAAAATTTGTACGAACATATTCAAAATTAAACCTCAAGTACAATCCTTTGGATTTTTATACCGACAAAAATGTTTTCGCCTTTATTCGTAAATAAAATTTTCACTATATTGAATAGTTTGTTATATGAATAATAGTATAAAATGTACACCACAGCAACACAGCACAGCGTGGCCGGAAGTCCTAGTAATATATATGTCACGTTGTTTGTTTGCGATGGACTCCTAAACTACTGAACCGATTTTAGTAAAATTTAGCACACTGTGTAAAGATCGAAGCAACTTAGAAGATAGGATAGTAAAAACCATTCATAAATAAAAATAATTAAATGAACGCTCTATTAAGCGGACATCTCAATTAACTAGACAGAAAGCGAGGTAACTAGACATTGAGAAAGCAGAATAAAATTCGTTATTTTTTCCAATGAAATTTGTATGAACATATTCAAAATTATACCTCAAGTACAATAGCTTGAAAATTGTCACCGTATTGAATAGTTTATTATATGAGTAGTAGTATAAAATGTATACTACAGCAACGCGTGGCTGTATCCACTAGTATATGTATATGTATATAAAATGGCTTAGAAAAGCCCAATTAATAGTCTAACTATGTTATTATTAAGGCTTAAGGTCATTTTATACAGCCGTATAAGTTTTGCGGGGATACCAAAATCAGACATAGCTTTAAAATTGACGCAGAATTGGTCTGTGTTGACGGTGTGCCTTAATATTTCACACAATACACTCGATAGAACCTTACATGCGATGTTGAGGAGGCTTATCACACGGTTGTTGATGCAAATTGTGGGGTCGCTCTATTTGTGGATTGAGCAGAGAACACTTAAATTCCAATCGTCTTTCGTCCGACCATATTTTACAAAGAAGCTGCTCTTCAGATGAGAAATTGCTATTCGAACTTCTTCATGGTCGAGAAATGGAATGTATGCTTCATCGTCATTGAGGAGTCGGATTCACCAACTACTGGTGTGATGCTTTCACTAACATGCGGCAGGCTGGAGAACTGTTCCCGCCATAATTTCAGTATGCGCTGAGTATCAGTCTAGATCACCTCTGAAAGTTTTGGGTAGTTGATTATTTTATTATTGATTTGGATTGTTGGATGAAAGAGTATGGCGTGACGATCTGTTTTTCAGCAAACTTTCCCTTTAATCAAGTTTTTGTGTCTTCCAAATATGCTAGAGTTAAATTTTTGAAGAAACGAATGGTGTCAAACGAAAATTTGTTCAAAAATCCTCAACTTTAATTAACTGTAGCTTCACATCAGGAAATTATCATTAAATTCGAACTTTTTTAGGTATACGAAAATATATTTTAGCAAAACGAAACTTTTTGTGTATACTTCTTGTATACTTCTTATCCATTTTGTTGCGAAAAATTTGTAATAAGAACGAATATTCTTAAAATGCGAAAATCCGCCTCAAAATTGCAATATTTTTCAATGCAGAACTTAACGTTTCTCTACATTTCTCTACATTTACGTAATCAAATGCAGATTATAAAAGCTCCTTGGCAATATCGCGCATGCTACTGCAAACCTACTAAATCTCCAACTAATTTATTAATGGGCAATGTTTGCCCGGCAACCGCACTACTCACTATACGGAAATTATTTTGTCATCAAAAGCGAAGGACGAAGTCACAACGCCGGCTTACAAAGGCACCGTTACGCTCATAATAGGAAAATCCAGTAGCAAATTTCCAAAAATTAACTTTTCACACAAATTGTGCTGCGAAAGTTTGACTGCAAACCGCTAACACAGCGCAGACAGAATGTGCAGCAAATGCAGAAATACCAAAAAAAAGAAGAAGAAGAGAAAACGAAAACCGAATTAAATAAGATGCAAATATGCTGGCGCGCAGAGCAAAAAAGTAAACCAAAAACAAAAAAAAAAAGACCAAGACACACAGAATTTAATAAAAAAGGTCAGCGTGCTGGGGCAGCAGCAGTGGCGCCTGCCCTGCAATGGCAGCAACAACAACAAAAACTAATTGCAAATACAAAAGTGTGTGCCGCAGGGCAAACGGCAGCCACAGCTAGAACTGTCAACAAAACTCATTAGCGCAAGGGGATGGCATGACCGGCACGCTACACACACACACATACACAACTGTATACACACACACAAACATGAATTTATGTCCATAAGTACAAAATCACTGGGCATGGCCCCGTTCGCTTCAGCACATTCGGCAATGCAATCTAACGGTTGTGCTCCCCGCGCGCATGCATTTGCCACTGCTGATGCAGCAGCTGTAGTAACTACGCCAACAACAAGCATAATAACAGCCACAGCGGCAAATGCGCTGCGAAGGACATGCAACTTTCGGCTTGTCGCTACTATAGCGTCCGAATGCCGCGCCTCACACCGCCCATATTTCGCCACAATTTTCTAATTCAGTTTTGCTCCTTCGCTTTTTTGCACGCTTTTGCTCATTTTGGCATATTTCCTTTTATTTCCCTTTGTGCCGCGCACACACAAGCAAACTTTCACATTATTTGTTGTTGTTGTTGCTGTTGTTGCTTTTCTTTCGTCCAAATCCATGGCGCTGGCGAAATTGTGCGAAACCACAAGAGACTAATAAGCGTGGTAATGCAGTGACATTGTGCAAATTTCGCTCGCCGCCTTAAAGTATGCAACGCGGCAAGAAAAAAACGTCAGCGCGCCGGCATTGGAAGGAAGTGTGCTTGGAAAAAATATGGTAAGCGCGAGCAGTTGCACAGAGTGCGAGTAATAAGTAGAAAAGTCAGTGGCAAGTGCAACATTTGCATTTTTGCGCCGCAAGTTGCATGAAGCGTAGCTGCCACACCAACAACGGCGAGTGATAGAGGAGCGCGCGCGCTCGTGTTGGCAGTGAGAGCAGTAGAGGCGTGTGCCGTGACAATGGCACTGATAGGGGCGTGTACGCTGGCAGTGACGCGGACAGCGCTGCATGCCTCATTGTTGCAAGCGTGACGGTATTTTTTCTGTTGACTGTGTGTCGCGCATTGTAAAAAGTTGCAGCGTGAAACTTCGCCGACAGTCGCGCGACGCCGGCCACAAAGTCAGTCAGCAAATGTAAGTTCGTGCAACAACAAAAACAACATGCCACAAATTTCCCATTGTACTTTGTGGCTGCGCGTACAATCTGTTGCTGTTCGTCCTTGCAACAGCTGTGTGGCAGCATGTATGTGTTGCCCGTTTTGTGTGCATACTTTGGCGTTGTTGCTCGCGTTTTTGTTGCGTTTTATTTCGCCAAACATTTTATTATTTTTAACGGTTATTCATGCTTCTTGTGGCAGCGTGGCATTTCTTTCGCCTTTCAAAAGCTTGAACTTCCCACACGACACAAACACAACGCACACGCAAGTGTATACACAAATTTTAAATACATAAATACCTACATATACACACACATACACACTTGCAACACACTTACTTATGCATTCAAACACCGAAAGTTGTTTGCGCCAATTATAAAAGACGCATCCAATTTGCCTAGCATGTGCGGCCTGCAACGTCGGTCTGTGCAGCAAGCTACATATACACGTGCCACATAGACGTTGCATGTTGCATGTTGCCCGTTGCCAGTTTCTTTATTAGTGGCAAGTGCAAACTTTACAATTAAGGTTGCGCCGTCACCGGCAACARGCGACCGCAAACAGTTAGCAGGCAGCTAGCGCCACAACCACAACAACAACAACAATAAAATGCCAGCGCAGACAATGTCATGTAAGACTGTTGGTGACGGCTGCCACTTGTGAGTGTCATGAAGGCCGTTACAGACACACACACAAACACAGCAAAGCCAGCGTTGACAACATGCAACACCGAGCGCGTTGAAACGCATTGCCCCACTGCACAGCAATGCAACGACTTGAATTGAATTGACATGTGGCAACGTGTGACTTCGGCGCATATATAAGCACATATATACACATATAAAAACAAATAGCAAAGTGCTTGGAGTTACTCAGAGTCTCACTTGTTTAGTGGAGGAGGAGGAGGAGTGTCTAGAACACTTATATACTATGTATAAATAGAAATAAATATCTGTATATATAAGTGGTGCGGTAAAAGTGTCTACTTCACTCTTTGTTGGCTCTCAGTATGTAAGAAAGCCAATAGATTTCAAATATATACGGGTGGGAATGAAAGCGTAACTAGTTCATAGTGGACCACTACTGGTCCGTTTAAAGTACGAACGTTTTGGGGTTACCGCGTATATTTCTTGAATGAAAAAACATCTTTCAGTTATTTATATACGGCAGTGTAACTAGTTAATAGTGGGCCACTACTGGTCCGTTTAAAGTACTTATGCTAACGGGCTACCATGTGTATTTCTCAAATGAAAAGACGTCTCTCATTTATTATATAACCTTTATTTAAAATAAAATAAAGTTAAAAGAATAAATTTGGACCATCTTGTCGGGTCACTGTTACTCCAATTTCCCTGCTTTGGCTCCCCAATACTCGAATATTTTATTCAATCGTTTAATAAATATACTAATAACAAGCATTTGTCTAAAAAAATCACACAAATGCAATCGTTAACATGAATAGAATACCTAGAAATTCTTTCCGGTGAAGTAATGGTTTCGCGTGCGTCTAAGCCCTCTAGGCTTTTGAGTTTTCCTACACTTTTGGCAAATGAGGACCAATTGCAAATTCCACAACCACGAACATGAGTTAGGATTTTTATTTTCTTTTCTAAAGTATCTCGCTCATACTGGATTCTTGGTGACTGCAACGCCAACAAGCTAACCAGAGGGGTCAACTTTGCCTCGCTTACATTGGAATAGGAAAGAGTTAGATTACATTGGCATTCCACGCTCTAGTATATGATCAATAAACATCGCGTGCGTTTAGCAGGCAATCATTGACGATCCGCTTCATTGCGACTGCAAAGTCTTTTTGGCCTAGAGTAAAATGCAGCAGATTTACTGAACTATTTGCTCTTAGCAGAATTCATCGTGTAAGGTTTCTTACTACATATTTTCCAATAGACATTCGTATTGTAAAGCTAAAAATGTCGTTGGAGACAAGTCCTCAAAGCTGTATGAAAGAGAGTGAGGTGGAAGCATTTTCTGCTCGGCTGGACAAGCCTTCACAAGATTTAAAGCTCTCGGCAGTCTTACTGTGTCAGTAATATCCCCGTTCGAATCAACTTCATAACTTAATCCAGGAATGTTTTTAGGTGGGAATTCCAAGTATATACATCTAACACGAAGTAGTCTTTAGTAACTAGATCTGAAGAATACGGTAACGAATACGAAAACAATTCCAAGACCGATTCATGAATTTTGTTTTCACTGACTTGCGGCATGATTCATTGACTAGGTGAAACAGCACTTTATTTTTCTTCAAATGTCATGTGCATATCAAAATACAGATGCCATAACCTTGCCAGCGAACAGTTGCGTTTCTCTACGCTTTGGAGCGGATTCATTGTGGGCAGCCCACCTGAAAGACGGTCGATTGGACTTCGGAGTGAAATAATAGAGCCACGTTTCATCCATTGTCACATATCGATCCAAAATCTCGGGTTTATTACGCTTGAACATCCCAAAACACTGCTCCGAACCATCAACTCATTTGGTTTTTAATTAAAAGTGAGCTCGCGTGGCAACCACTTTTCATAGAACGTTCTCATATCCAAAACTTTGTGAATGAAACGATGTACACGTGCAGTTGATATCTTTGGATAGGAGAAACAGTGGCTAGAGTGAAGGAATTCACACAAAGCTTGAGTGGAGCCAGACTGAGGAAATGTCATGTTTTTCGACAGATCAAAATTTAGTTTTCTGTGAACCCGACCGAAATGCCACAGAGTCCGTCGTAGAAATGGAGAAGGAATTTTGAAAATCTGTGTTTTATCCAATGTATGTATAGCCTTTGCCTTTTTTAATCGTATGGCCTATGGTCTATAACCAACTATATCTGTGAATACCGGAAAATACATTGGAATGTTGAAAGAAGGCACTTTGCCAACTATTTAATAGTTGTTCGTACGCACTTAAAAATTTTCGGTTCAGAATGCTTCAGCCCCTTGTAATAGAGTCAAAATACTAACAAAAGCATGAAAATATTGAAATACATTTTTTAATAATTCATTGCCAAGACTTAAAGGTTGCAAAACAAAAAGATTTGTATGGAATTGAGTTTATCACGTGGCCAGAAAACAGGTCAGATCTCAATCCATTTGAGATCTGCTGGCATTATATGAGCAAAAAGATAAGAGAGAAGAGTCTAAAAAATATACAAGAAATGGAAAAAATTATTAAAGCTATATGGACTGAAAAAGTTCATAAAAGTTATCTTCAAAGTGTGTTTGAATCCATCCATATCTAAACGAATTGCCGAAGTTATTAGAAAGAGGGGGCGAAATACTAAGAGTGCTTTAAGGGGTTACATGGGTTTCACAGTTTCAAAAAATCGAAAATTTTTTTTAAATTAAATTTTTATTAAGTTCTATAACATTTCTAAAATATTGTCCTAAATTTTCAAGTAGATCCGACTAATAATTTCGGAGATACAACCTTGAAAACGTGGACGTTTGAGTTCAGGTATAGGCTGAGGGCGCAGTAGGTAAAACTTTAAACGCATTTTTCTCAAAACTATGTTTTCAAAGTCGGTTGTCAAGATTTCTCGCAAACTGCTTAACCGATCTTGATGCAATTTTACACAGGTCTTCGAGTCATTATTTACAAAGTCTTGAACGAAGGATTTTTTTTTTTTAATTACAACCATTTAAAAAACCAAAATATTTCGAGAAATTTTCCTCGAAATTTGCACTTTTTTATAAAAACGTCTGCCAAAAATCCAATTTATTTTTATTTTTATTATTTTTTTTTTTTTTGAAATAATCCTGAAAGAAGTTCTGCTGACAACGCGGGTGCACCTTTTTTCCGAGGGTGTGCCGGAAATGGCGTCGTAATGACTGCCATTTTGATATTTTTTTTTTTTTATTTTACAAAATGTTTATTAAATATGAGTCTTTTAAATAAAGAAAAAATCATTAAAATATTTCATTTTTTATATGTAAAAAAAAATGATTGAAAAAAGGCCGTTTTTTGCTCAAGGAAACCCATGTAACCCTTAACAAATAACTTCATTTTTTGTTATGTACATATTTTATTGTTAAATACAGAACAAAAAAATGTAAACTACGTAATTGTTTATAAAAAATTTTAGTTGTAGTGTTCGTTTTATGTGTGTGGTTGCATTTTTCATGCATAGTTTTTGGTTGATTTTCGGTTGTCTAGATAGAGCGGTGATTAAATCATATACATTTCGAACGATTTTTAACCCAAAATATTCTTTAAAATTAATATATTAATTCCAGCCATCTCTTATTTAACGAAAAAATAAGGAAAAGCTAGAGAAAAAACGTGGACTGCAAATAAGAGCTTCCCATATTCAGCAAAACTTTCTACAATATTTGTATCCTATCTGACAACAGACACTTATTTCCACATACGTTTTCTTTTATTTAGATATATCATAGCAACGCGTTTGTGTATTGAAATGTGTCACCTGACTTGACAGCTAGTCAAGTTTCCAATGCACGATGCGCACACGTATACACCGGCGCTACGAACGCTTTGTTATGCGACAGTGGCGCGGCGACGGCGATGGCGACGGCGCCTGCGGCAACGACAGTAACTTTTGCCTCACACAACCGCATTGCAACGGTACTTTTCACATGTCTCTCGTTTCGCGCCAGCTCATTGTCATTGCTATTAATGTCAGCGCTGTCATTTTGGGGCATATGTGTACAATACTCGTATATAAAGGAATTTCGCTCTCATTAGTTTGGAACGGCATTGAACGTGACTTGTTCGTTTGTATTTGCTTTAAGTTGCAGCGTGTTATTAAAGAGTAGTTAAATGCAGAAAGTGTTGAATTATTTTCGGTAAAATTCTTTTTAAATTTATGTATAAGATATTGGGGAGGCACTTGCTAATATTTACAGTGCTACAAGCGGTCCCTACCGCAATTTCACTAACCCCACTCACTGATAGTTAAAACCATTAATTAACTATTTAGAATTAAATAAATATCAATTTTGATTACTTGAAATTTTCGCATGTGCTTATATGGCGTGATATACCACATAGCGTAACTCTATATGGATCCCCCGCTGCTGTCACTGCTGCCTGTGAACGTTTGTTTGCTGAAATATTTTGACAACCAAAATTCTCGGATTTCGGTTTTGGTGGTTACACATTTAAGTATATAGTATAATTCGTCGTCGCATTTCGTGCTTCTTCAAATCATGCAAGCGCTAGTATTTAATTGGGTAGAGAAATATGCTTGGCCTGTCGCTTATTTGGCTGGCGAAAATTTTGGCGGGAAGATTAAGGGGCTTCAAAAAATCGATTTTTCTGAGGATATTTTTGGGAAAGAAAGAAATAATTGATTAAAGCGAAATTACTGGGGCTTAAAGTTATATATTTAAACATCATTCACAAATTTTTTGGACACGAAATCTTTGATATTCTGCCTTTGGGAAGCAATTGGCCGATGCATCGCGCATGTGCATTTGTCGGACGGCGGGCAGGATGCAGGTGGCAATTTCTATCGAAAACAAACAATTCAAAAAGATACATATTGTTTAATAATTTATCTTCTAGTTAAACTAAAATAATTCTAGAAAAAAGTGTAAAATTTTACAAAATTTTTAAATAGTGAAAAAAGTGGTTTTTGACAAAAAAAAAAGTTTAGTTTATGTTGCTTTAAAATATGTTAAAAATTGAGTTTTCTTAATTTTTTAGTTTAAATAGAAGATAATTTAATGAAAACGATAATAAGCTTTAGTTTTTTTTCTATCCTACCCGCCAATTAAGAAAAATCATAAAAATTAAAAACCGAGAAATCGCGGAATCGCGAATATACGGAAAGTTTTCGCCTTCTGCCCAATCGCTCATACATATATCTGCTAGACGGTCGGTCACTACTTTCCTTCTAGCTTCGAAGACATTTCCAATTCCCATCTTAAATTTTGGGGACATACCCTTAGATTATTTTTAAAGAGATTTAAGCAAAAAAAATCGATTTTTTTAAGCTTCTAAATCAGGCTCCCCCCGCGATAATGCCAAACTGTACGCAACAATTCAGAAGAAGTTGGTTGTTTTTGGTCTTTACAATAAGTAATAATAATAATTAATTGATTTCAATATTGAGGAAGGAGTTGAAGAGGAGCAATGGGAATAGCTGGGACCTCTTTATTATCGCTCTGTGAAATTCGACTTAACGGAATAATATTTAATGGCGTGATTGTCTATTGGAGAGCTTTCGGAAAGGACACACTAGCTAAGCAGCTGAAAAGTGTTGAAAGAGCGACCTTCATCGTCATTTGTGGTGCACTAAGGACAACGTCCTTCTTGCTACAAACTCTGGAGAAACTGACGGACTGATACATATGGTAGCGCTTTCCGAGGGACTATTTACCAGGAGCGCAACATGCTTATTCTAAAGGCAAATCAGTGGATAATGCCCTGCATACTATCGTGTCATGACATGAGGAACCCAGTATGGTTAATGAGTATGCTGTAGGTATCTTCCTTTATATTAAGACAACTTTCAATAAAGTCCTACCGGAAGAAATCGCAACTGTTCTCAACGATCTTGGGGTTGAATCGAACCTCAAATACCGAAATTTCAGTATTCTGTGCGTCACAGCGATTTAGACGAAGACTCTAGCAAGTAGAGTTCCCTCTACTGTTCTATAGACCTGCTAAAAAAAATAAGAATCCTGTCCACCGAATGATTGCCTATGCAGAATATGTAGCACTTATGGTCAAAGGAAAACTCATAAGTATCGTGCACGAGTTGATGCAAAGGTAACTCCGCGTCGTAACAAGCCGGGCAGTCGGAAGTGGTCTCGCCATCAACCCAAACAAAACCGGAAAATATCCGTCTGCAACCGGCGGATACAGTGAAATATCTAAAACTCATCCTGGATTGACATGTTTCGTTGAAGCTGAATATCTAAAAGTGAGCAAGAAAGGCATGGGTTACTTTATAGTATACTGCCGTAGAGGAGCCATTGGCAAAAGGCAAGGTCTATCACCGAAAATGATCTTTCTCTAATACTATAATTTTCTAATAATTCGATTGCATTCCTTAAAATCGATGTATGTAGATCCTTGGATTACGATAGCTCCTACAGAAGATTCCTTCTTTGCTCACACACCTGCGAGGAAATTGTAGGCGGGTCACAGTCGTCAAAGAAGAGGTGCAGTGAGCTTTTTCAAAAAGCAATCGAAGTTAAGAAGGGGGGTAGAAGGTGGAGGTGGTCAGGAGCTATCCATATATTATATTGTCAGACTGCCAGACCAATGTCGACTTTTTCAAGCGAAGGTGTCTGCCACCAAGGTAGCGGTCGATGTACTGCTTCGAAATGCAACCTCATTCCGAGAGGTGTGCTCGCTGACTATGCGCTCAAAACCAGTCAATGAGTACTTGACAGCATTAGCAATAACTTCTAGCTTTTTCCATATTACACTTACATGAATGCAAGGTCACAGCCGACAAGCTGACTAGGGACCCTAGATTCTCCGATGTCCTCATACGTTCTTGCGCTGGAAGTACGAACCTTCACGAAGCTCGACAATCTCGCGCTGCGAAACAACCACAACTTATGCCACTGTGATATCCTTATTACCCAAAAGAGAAGTTAAGAAAGCTGGGAGGAGAAAGAACTAGGTAGAACATTCTCTATTGTCCGGCTTTTGCCAGGCTCAGATTGAAGTACCACGGTAGACAAAACTTTGTGACCATGCAAAGTGGCTGGCATTGATATTAGAACCTTTTAGGCGCTTTTTAATAATACAAAGGAATGAAGATGTGTCCAGGTGAGATCGTAATATCGACTTGAAACGATCAGGAGAAACTCCAGCCACAGTTTTAGGCTTCGACTTTAGGCACAGTTCTTTTCATTACGAATGATTTTCGTATACGTTTTGTAACCTCGAGCAAGTTCATAAAAATAACTAAATAATAATTAAATATAAATTCAAGAAATAACAACCATTTATAATTGAAGTGCAACAAAAGTGCGTGACACCCACGAACACACTAATTGCTGGCAGGTCGTTGGACTTTGAGCGGAGCTCTTGACAACCCTCTCGAGCCCGACTTATGTGCACAACCAAATTACTCAGCTGATAATTAAGGGCTGTCGGCGGGTCTCCGCCCACCACATATGCGATCCCCAAAAGATGGCTGCAGCGAATTCTACGCAGTCGGCAAGCAAATTAATTAATCGGCGCCAGTTTCACATGCCGTCCACTTTTATTGCGGTCCGCCGTTTTGCCTTGTGTTTGCAGTTCGTTTGTTTTAATTTGTATTTCACTTTTTGTTTTTGTTATTTTTTTTACTTTTGCAATTTGCATAATTGACATTTTGCGGTATTTCGCGCGCTTGCTTGTGACATGCACACACATACACAGACACACAATAAAAGTATACAAATATGCGCGGCAAACACAATAAAATAATGTGCGACAAACCGAGTGCACACAGCTGCAACACTCGTGCTGTCGCACATTGCATCTTTGTATGCATTGGCGCACATAAAGCAGCATGTATAACATATGTATGGATTATGCACGGCAGTAAGGCTAATGTGTTGGCATCACGTGACTGCCGACCATAAATTGCGATTTCATTCTACATTGCACATACTTGTAATATTCACTTGTGTGTGTATTTCTCTGGATATATATATATATATAGATATATATGCGAATAAAACAAATTGTTTCGTGGTTGTGAATAGGTACATATGTAATGGCATTTATTACAAAAGCATATTTGTCAACGTGCAATATGTGTTATATAAATCGTCGCATATACCTGAGATACCCAGTAGATAAATAAGCAAACTATCTGCGCTGATACTAAACAAAAGATATCTAATTTTAACAGTTATGAGATCTCAAGGTTTGCAGAAAATATTCCTTAAACTAGAAATAATGTAACTTCGAATGCACCGATACTATTATACCCCTCACAGGTACCTTTTTAAAGCATAAAAATATACAATTTTTTTTCTATTTTGATAGGCCAGTTTGTGTGGCCGATATATAGTAAGTTATACTGGTCCTATCGAAACAATATCTTCGGAGATTGTGGCGCTATCTTAAGTAAAAATATGTGTTAAATTTCGTGAAGATATATTGTCAAATAAAAAAGTTTTCCATACAAGGACTTGAGTTTGTTCAGTCAGTGTGTATGACAGCTGTATGAAATAGTGGTCCGATCTGAACAATATTTTCGCAAATTCTAGCGATACCTAGGATAGTAATCTATGTCAAATTTTGTGAAGATACTTTCACAAATAAAAAAGTTGTCCTTAGCTGAATAAAGAAATATTGCAGAGAAAAGCAACTTTCAAATCGATATCTCAAAAACTGAGGTATTAAATCGTTTTTACTTATACTCGCGAACAGACAGACGAAGATACCTAAATCCACTCAGCTCGTTAATTTTAAGATTTCCGGCGTTTCCTTTTGGGTGTTGCAAACATTGTGGCAAACTTAATGCACGCTCTTAAGATTATAAGAAAGCAAGAAGTGTTAATCTGCATGCTATAACGACTTCGCTTTCAAAATTAAGGAAAATAACATTAGAGCTGTCCATTTGTTAGAATCGGCTTCCACTATGTCATATTCAATGGCAATACCTGTCAGTACTAATGACAATGGCTGGTTAGATTAATAAAAACGTTTCTTATTTCGTTTTCGAAAAATATTTAACCATGCCTTTGTTCAATGTCAAATTCAATGGCCGTACTTGTCAAAATAATGACAATAATTTGTCAAATTATTGGAAACGATTGTGATTTCATTTTCCCAAAAATTGTAACAATGGGTTTTTTAATGGGTTTTTTAATGTCAAAATAATGACAATAATTGATCAAGTTAATTGAAACGATTGTGATTTCATTTACGCAAATTCTTTTTTTTTTTATATCAATTTTATTGCCTGTCTTAGTCAAAATTACTGTAATTTATTTTTTGTGAAAGCATAACAGCACTTTGGTTTTACTAGAAAAATGCCATATCTGAAGAACAATAGTCCTGTTAAATTATTGAAAGCGATTGATTTCTCATGGCATTTTATGGCAATACCATCATTTTGCCATATCAAATTCAATGACAACTCTTGACATTGCAAGGATAGCTTTGATCACGATTAACACAACTATTTTTGGTTCCTTTATGGTAACAATCGAAGCAATATTTTTCGAAGAAATTTAGGCAGAGAAAAAAACATATAGGCTTTTTCTGCGCCAAATTTAATTTCAAAATAGGAAAAGTCTTGTCAATATAATGACAGCTCTGGTCAAATTAGTCAAAAAGGTTCTCAGTTCACTGCAGTACTGCAGTTTATGGCACTGTTTTGCGAGCAATGTAATAAAAAATGTCAAATTTATCCTTGTCAAACAATTTGTATTCATAATGACAGAAATATGACCAGAAAAAAATGTCGTCATTTAAAAATGTCTCTCATTTCATAGCAAATATCGAATGTCACATTGTGTTTCTTCAAATTAGCTCTATAGAATTAGATACAGAAAGAAACAGGTGTTAGTTTGTAAGATTATCAAACAGATATACTAATGGCACATGAAGAATCGAAATTATGGATTTGCCAAATATTAGCTTAGTATACTAAATATAGAACAAAATCTGAGCAACATTGCTTGCTAAATATTTAATTTGGAGCAGTGCCGACTGTGAGTCAAAAAAGCGGATATTTTTAAGTTCAGAGTTTATATTTATTATATAGTGTGATTAAAAGAGTAAAAATTGTTTGTCAAAACTGATTTTTAAAAATAAAACGCCTCAAGCGCCACCTATTGGACATTTTTATGCAGCCAAAACAAACTTTATATCGTCCGATTAGAGTACATTTTGAAATTCAACGCTTTTGCTACTAGGTGTAAATAAACATATACTTACATACATATATTTGCTTTTCTCGCTTCAATCAGCTTTGCCTGCATAGCGCTGACACTAGCTCTTGCATTTGTTTGTGTATGCATTCTGCATATTTGTCAATGCAATTGACCATAAGCTTAGACGAGACGCTACAAAGTTAATCAGTTAAGGAAAAACTAAGCCACACTAAAGCCCTAAGTGTGCTTTGAATTTTCAACGGAGTTATAAAATATGCTTAACTTTCGTATTTTTTAAATTAACTTGTTAGAAGTTTTCGAATTGCAGAAAAAGTTCTAATGGGTTGAGTGATCTAATTGGGGTTGTTTGTTATATAGGCTACTTACTGGATTTTTTGAAGCATATGAAATTAATTCTTTGTTGTAGCAGGAGAGCACATACTTAGCTAAAAGTTGCTCATACGCAATGCACAATACATAAAGCTTAACTTTTTTTTTTGTCCTTCCTATGGACTTTAAAAATCACCTTGCAGTTTATACTAAATAAATGTGTTGAGAGTGAATAAAAAAGCTGCCTTTGAGTTTTATAAGAAACAGTTTATTTATTGATAATTGCTATTATAATTAGTTAATAATTTATTAATATTTGTTATGGTCTACTCAGTATTACAACGACACACTTTTCACTCTTTTCTTACAGGTATGTACCAAAGGCTTGAAATTTACGGACCAGCTGGTTCTCTTCCGAATATCTCAAACAGATTCTTATGCATTCACCAATCAAAAATATTTGAGAAAAATATAAATCTTGGCACTAAAGTGAAGGTAAAAATTTATTTAGATTGTCAATAGGTCTTTTAAGTGATAACATTGGTCGTGTTCTCACACAAAAAATGAAAGCTTTTATTAAAATTGTTTATTGTTACAAACACGCCATTTCCGGTGACTCCTCGGAAAAATAATTCGATTTTTGAAACTTGTAAACCCATGTTACCCCTAAAGCCTACTTTTTATGCTAACGTTTCCTATGTTGTGGAATATATATGTTACATTTCTAGTCTAATTCCTTTATTGCAGAACTTCAATCCCCTAAACCTAACCTACTTTCAATTCCAGGCTCTCCCACGGAACCACCTGATAAGGTAGTACTTCACGAGAGTGATAAGACATTTAAGTCTCATCGATGGCACGGACTAACCGACCTCTAGTCTTTTGATAAAGTCTCAGTTTAGTCATTATGAATGCAAATGTAAAATTGTCCACCGCAACACTGTCGCCAAGTGTAGTCTTACGTTTTTCCCTTGTACTTAAAATGCGAGGGTAATAAAATAATACGCTCTGAACACGTCGATCAAATCCGACTTTATCGGAACCTACCTTCACTTAATAATTGGATTAGGGGGTTAGGTAGAGCTCCAGGTCTCCATGTCGTCTGTTCATTCACGAATGGATGTCCGATATGAGTCCTTCGATCCTTTGAGTGAGGTTTGCCACTGCTACTGCCATATTGCTAAGCTTTCGGGACTCTCTTCTTGTTTGGCTCCTACAGACGGCTATGATAATTCATATACCCACTCGTATTCGTTACCTTGGATATCTTAGAGCAGACAGGATGCGCACTATGCTAATTTGTCTGGCATATGCTTTAGTGGCTAGCGCCTGGATCTGTATTGGAGCCGCATATAATACAGCTGATTTCACATTTGGGAGTAAAATAAAAACCTGGAACGCATGCACACTTTATTAACATCATTTTTGGTAAAGCGTTCAGGATTTTGTTGGGTGATTGTTAAATGTGAGGCTTGCGTCTATTAGTATTTTCCGATACTTTAGTTGTGGCGGTGAATGAATCTAACTCTCCCGAATGGTAAAAGATATATTTGCCTCCACTTTACTTGTACTTATGAGCATAACTTGTGTCTTCTGCTCATCCAGTTCTTAACTCATTGAGGAGAGTTATTGGCGCAGACAGTTTGTGTACTCATTGCATTTGCTCTAGAGGTGTTCTAGGCATTTAGCCACTGCTACCATGATAAAGTCGGCTACTTAGCACCCCATCATACATTAGGTTCCATAAAGGTGGTCTAAGCCTTGCGGTACTCTACTCGAAATAGAGTAGCTCTTGGGGCCTTCATCAGTAACGACTAATGGTCGCCTGTTTTCAAATAACTCATAATAACTCTCATAGGATATTGAGGAGTGCGTATGTCATACACAGCCTTGATTATGCTTGCTCACTTGGCTGAATTGAAGGCTTTCTTCACATCCACGGTGATTAACATGCAATATTTCTTTTGTTCAACCTTTTCATCGCTTACTTACCACGCATTTCCAAGTGGCAACGACATTATTTAGTGCTTCAGTAGTGTACCGCTTTTTCATAATGCCGTACTGTCGCTTTGATAATTCGGAAAATTACTGAATTGCTAACTCCTAGCGGTTTGACAAATGTGTCAAGCATGCACAAGGGTCGATCTGAAGAAGGTTCCTCTGGCGCCTTTTTTGGTTTAGGAAGTGAACCATTCGATGGAATTTCCACGGATCAGAAAATATCCCTTCTCTTAATGACGTTATATATAAAAAGGCATATAAAATGTCAAACGCACGTGCGAAGGCAATATTATTGGATATTTACGATTTAATTTTCTGGTAATAATATGAGTAGTGTGAGTCTTAATGTACGGATATACAGTCGCAAAATTTAATCAAATTTAGGTCAATCAGTAAATACCATTATTTTTATATTCACTTTTCATATAATAACACCACAAGTCAATAAGCAATATTTAAGTAAACATGTAAATAAAAGAGTTTGCATACTTACGACCAGACGCGTCATTAAAATTAGCTTATATTTGCTTTCCACTACTCCATATCACTTTCTGTTTGTCTTTATCAAAACGACAATCAGTGCATATCCAAAACCCCCCAATAATTTCCCAAACAATCAAAACATTTAGCCATAACTCGAGACAAACAAAATACACTCAAAGGCTGTCCCAGTGACCCATTTACGCCGACAATTATTGGTGCAGACACGACTGTGCGCTCGTGTTTGTGTTTGTGTTTGGTTGTCTTGGCCGAGAGAATCAGAAATAAGAACAATCGCCAATTTTAGGACCTAATGGGCCATTAATAGCCATAAATTTATCGCTTACAATGGCTTCGTTTACACATTTTTATACTTGGTACATATTAGCCACTATTTGGTAAGTTGATGTGTATAAAATTTGTTGAAGCTAGAGGAGAAGTTAAATAGCGTCATTAAAAGAGTAGCTAATAACGTTATTAAATTAATAGCTAATAAAATATATATTTTTGGTTTGTTGTAAAAATATTGTGAACACTTCGTCAAGTTAATTTTGCAATAAGCGGAACTTTTTTTGGCTTTCATACGCTGACAACATGTTGCACAGAGTTTAATAATTTTGCTGACTTTACGGCTACGATTTTGCTTAAAGCTAATCGAGTCAGATTCAGAGTTATATATAGTTAAAAACACACAAAAAACGAGTTTACTTTATAACTGTCTATCCAAGCAAGCATTAACTTATCAAATAAATGACTAACTGGTCATTAAGTCGTCACAACAACTACCAGTCTTAAAGTTTTCAAAGAGAAAGTTTTGAAAGTTGAAAGTTTTGAAAAGTCCTGTTTTCCAACATTGATGATAGGACTTATAAGTGTCTTTTCGGCCAGTTTTAATATATCATGGTCTGCATTTTTTTTTTTTTTCATTTTACTCAGTAATTTTCACAATTTCATCATGGAAAGTTATACGCACGAACAACGTTCACAAATTATACAATTTTATTATCAATGTTATCGTTTTCAAAACGCAACTTTCCGTGTGCTTTTGCCATTTTGTGGTCGTATTAATCGTCTACCTGTGCTCGCCAGTCGTCGAACTGTTGAAAATTTCGTGCGAATATTTTCTTTATATAATATTCAAGTGCCAATAAGTCAAAGAACCGCTTGATATATTGAAAATATTGCTGCCGTTCTGGCAAATGTTGCTGAAGACCGCACTTTGTCGATTCCAAAACGTTCTCAAGATTTGGATTGTCTCAAACCACAACGTGGCGGATTTTGAGAAAGATTTATAAAATTTTTTTTCCTTCAAACACTGAAGCTGTTGGATCACCGTAAACGTCGTGAATTTGCTAATTTTGCTTTGGTATAACTTGAAAATAGTCACGATTTTTATTTTTTATTTTTAAGAAAATTATCTTCTTCGCTGAGGCTCATTTTCATCAAAATGGTGCAGTAAATAAACAATATTACCTACAATATTAAACAAAATTATCAAATCTGGTGTGAATAAAATCCACAAATTATTCGTAAAGGCAGCCATTTCATTCTGTTACTGTCAAATGAGAGCGGTATAAATTGATGATAACCAACTTTTTATGGACGCAATTGGAAACAGTTCATCGTGAATACATCTGACTACAGCAAAACTGGGCTACTTGCCATACAACACGTGGAAAAATTGGATTAATGCGAGAAGACTGTGGAGATTCGATTATTTCAAGAAGTTGTGATTTTGAATGGCCGCTAAGAAGTTTTGATTTATCAAAATTAAACTACTTCTTGTGTGGTTATTTGAAGTCATTGGTATTTAGCTATTGCTTAGACTCTCTTGAAGTTTTAAAAAATCAAAATTAAACGTTCTTTTCACAACATACGACTGTGATTTAGTGAAAAAGGTACTCGAAAATTGGATGCACTGAATTCTTTCCTGCAAAAGAAGTCATGCATTCCATATAAATGATGTCATATTCAGAACTTAAATGTGTTGATTTCACTACACATTAAATGATAAAGTTTAAAATTTTCTTAACAACTAGTGTGTTTTTTTCACATCACTCTTTCTGGATAATATGTACATATATGGAAGGGATTAATTGTAGTTTAGTTTAATTATTTCATGCAATTATTTCTTTTAATACAATATATGTAACTCAAAGACTTCATATTAACTAGTTAGTAGAGACGTAATGCGAGCAACCATAGATCGGTTTAGCACCACATTTCTTGTTATGAATAATGTGTATTCACAGTGATGCTAATGTGAAGCAGAGTATCGAAGAAGACCCAAAATAGTACGTGGTGCATGGTGCATAAGAATTCCGGCTCTGCCATTGCACTTTATGGAAGATTCTGCAGAAAGATTTTGATCCAACTCGTGCATAGATTGAAGCTCGGTAAATGTATCAAAAAAAAATAATAAAAAAACGCGTAGACCACTGACCCTGATTTCTACTAGGAAATTTTTTCGACTTTGAGGCACATTTTTGCTTAAGTGAATAGGCTAAGAACCAAAATTGTCGCTTATGGAGTACCATTCTCAAAAAGTTATTGTATTGCTCTATGAACATAATGATCCATATGTCTTCAAAAATAAATCAGTGGAGAACGTTACAGAGTCATATTTAATAACTTTTTCCTATCTAAGTTAGAGTATATTGATGTGAATAACATTTTTTCGACAAGCCAGTGGCACATGCCATAAATCAAACAAAACAATCAATTTATTGAAAGAAATTTTAAGTGAACGCATTATCACGCGTCGTGGGTCGGTGGCATAGCCTTCCAGATTGTGGTACTTAGCACCGTCGTACTATTTTTTTTTTTTTTTTTCTAAGGATATTTGGGGTCGTGACTCTGCAGTTAAGATCGAGAGAAATGACATATGAAATAAAATTTTCAGCGGGTTATTGCTACAGACGACTCCAACTGCTGAAAGAGCCTATCGGCTGGAATTAATTTGAGCCAGCCGTGGCGGCTACTACCAAGAAATAACTTTTAATATAAAATGACAAAAGTTTCCACATTCTTTCTTGAAAACCACATATCTCAGAAAACTAACTTTAGTTGGCACCCATGTTACCCATACAAAAATCGAGCAATGGGTGTTGCTCTTAACATTTTTAAGTGAGCTTTGTTATCTCACAAACAGCATGACCGATTTTCATGAAATTAGTGCTGTTAAATATTCCTCATATCCTCATGATGCGCTTATGCGGTTATAGCCTAGTTTACAAGAGCGCGCCAGTCGTTCAACTTTTTCGTTAAATGACGTCAATTGGAGATTTCAAGTTACTAAACTTACTTTGTGTTAGGTTCACTAAGACAAACGGCATAAAACTCAGTCCACCCGAATTTAAGTTAAGGATATCCACTTGAGTTTTTCATCATCATAATCAATATATATTTTAAATTCACGTCTTAGTCGATGATAACATTGGTTAGAAGAAAAGAAGTATGGACTAATTTTTAACCCGCAAAACTGTACACCTGCGCTGGTGTACAACATGCACCGCCGTAGCTTGTTCGCGTGGCTTGATTGCTTGGCAGATAATTTCACTTGGCCACACACCGCGACAAACACTTATGAAGCACACACCCCTCGAAGATCTTCATGAACTTGTCATTAACATTTGCTTGTTTGCAACTTGCATACATTCAAAGTAAATGTGCCACGTGTATGTGTATGTGTGTGCATGTTTAGCGGCTTGGAACTGTAATTGCTAGCTGTCGGCGGTGCTGCGGACTTGTCAACTGCACACTCCATCAATTATGTTTATACAGTATATTAGACTGTCAGGCAATTAGTTGATAAGCAAATGTATCTGCCGCATAGCACCGTTATATGTTAACTGAAGTGTGCACAACACACATACAGACAAACAAACAGCAGGCACTTGTTATTTGCGAACGCAAACGAGCGACATGGAAATAGGCGCATAAACTATAGCGCTATGTAAATATGTATATGTGTACATACACACCCACACACGAACGCTTGGAATTTTCGTCCGCGCCGCGCTCGAAATCGCCTGCCGCTTTGTGCGTAATTGAGTCACTTGTGAGGGAAATTTTTAATTAAATTATTAAGTCGGTTGCCGTTTAATTGCCAACGTTTGATGGCAATTCAATCTAATGAGAATTTTGCTATGGCAGGGCAACACATTTTTGGGGTGTTTCCAGCTGTGCAGGCGCTGTTGGTGTACAGTGGTGGCCCACTAATTAGTAGTGGTGGAAAAAAATAATAAAATTGCTGCAGAAATTTTCTTTCAGCGTTGGTTTTAGCCAGCCACGTTTCTGTATACATACATATACGAGTATATATATATATATGTTCGGTATTGTAGCGTTGCCCTGGGTAATAAGCTACCAAAAATTTCGTTAAGATATATTGTCAACTATAAAAGATTTCCATACAAGGACTTCAGATTCATCCTTTACTTTGTAAGGCAGCTTTGTGCCAGAGTTTTCCGATTTCGGCGGTTTCAACAAACGTTAACCTTTTTGATGAGAAAAACACGTGTGAAAATTTTTGGGATGATACCTCCAAAACTGAGAGTCCATTTCGTCTATCTAACCCGGCTCAGCCCTATATACTTTATAGAGTATCCAATGTTTCATTTTTGGAGTTATAAACGTTACAGCATACCGGATTTTTCAGGCACAGGGTATAAAAAGTTCCAAAACAGAAATTTCAGGATCCGAAAAGCGATTAATAATATATTTCCAAGTCTCATAGGAAGAAACTTCTTTTAAAAAGAAGTAAGAACTTCACTTCAATGAAGCAGCTATTTCCTTTTCATTGTATGTAAATTCTGCTATTATTGTAGGGATCTACGACCTTAAAGAACTCGCCTCCAAGACTGCCTTCCAAATTGTGGTATCTCTCACATTTTTTTCAATTTTGGTTACAAAACTCTCAGCAAGAAATGGTCTTACATATATACATACAATATACACATTTTGCGGAGGATTCTAAGTTGATAGACACTTGATGTAAACTGTTTAAAAAAAACTAAATTTTTTTGACAAATTTAGAAGCTTTGAAAAGGACTGCCAAATACTCCAAATTGGTCTATGAAAAGTTGAAAAGAAAAAGTGCTGCAAGTTTTATATTAGAGAAAATATATTAAGCATTTAACTCCATGGGCATTTAAAGACCAACCATCCACTCTAATGAAATTGGAACTTATTTTTATCACCCCTCCTCCTTCATCTACATTGGCGTAAATAACAGAGATTCCAAGTATAGCCAGGTCCTTCTCTGCATGATCTTTCTAAGACCTTAACTCTTCCTCTTTATCTACTTCCCAGGGCGGGTACTGCGTCGTATCCGCTATCATTTAATTCGCCGAACTATGTTAATGTCGTCGTATTATTTGTAAAACTCAATGTTCCATCGACCTCCATATTCGTCGTTGCCAATGCGCAAAGAATCACAAATCTTACGCAGAACGAGAGAAAGTTCTCGAAAACTTATAACGTCAACTCATCAGATGTTGTCATCGTCCGTGCATCTGCACCATATAATTGGACGGAGATGATGAGTGACTTTTAGAATTTAGTCTTTTGTTCGTCGAGAAAGGACTTTACTTCTCAATTGTCTGCTCAGTTCAAATCAGTTCCTGTTGGCTAGAGTGATATAGCGTTGGATTTCAAAGCTGACGTTTTTGTTAGTGATAATGCTAGTTCCAAGGCAGACGAAATTATCTACGACTTCGAAGTTATGTCTATTGACAATGACGTTGTAGCCAAGTTGCGAGTGCTACAACGGTTTCTTTGATGACAGGAGATATCTCACTTGCCCTCGTTCACCATCAGACTCATTTTCGTTTTTTTCGCTTCTTTGTTGGTTGTTAGGCCCAATCATATTAAATATTTAAGTAAAATTTATAATATGTTTTTGTAATGCAATAATTATTCTTAATTTCACTGTTATAATATGTTTGCGAAATTTGCTCTTAATTATATGACCACCACTGTATATGTAACTACCAACCACTAATTAGTAAACGGTAAATGCAAATAATTTCCACTGTTATTTAATTTGTTGCAAATTATCTGTTTGTGACACCGCAAATTAGTATTTCAATAGCGAATTTTTTAAGCAAATCTGATTATAACGGCCAACAAGTTTACAAGCCGCGCATACTAATTACAATTAATATTAGCCTAAAGAGAGTTTATAACCTGCGTTAATTAATAGCGTTGTTTTCGAAATTTTTTAATTTAATTAAGCAAAATTTTTCGCAATTTCATTAAAATTCAATTTAGAGACTAAATAAGATAAGTAAGGTAGTGCGAGTTTTTAACAGAACCAAGATTTTATACGGAAACAATGAAATGTTTTGAAAAGTATAGGAAATTTTTTTAACACAAATTATTATTTTGAAAGTTTAGATTCTGTATAACTTGAGATAACTGACCTGTGTATGCATAGTTCTTATGGTACTGCTGGATCCAGTTAACAAACAAAATTTTTAAATATGCTTCCAAACTTTTGTCCGACTAAAGCAAGCGACAAAAAGATTTTGTAAATTTCTAATATTTAATTATTCACCAATATCACAGTGCAACAGCTAATCTGGGGGGTGAGAAATTCCAAGTCAGGGTGATGGTACTAGGTCAGTATAGTAAAACCCTCAAAGGGTTTGGGGTTCGTGGTGTCAGTTTTTTTTTATGACCTTTTAAATTTTGTCCTTATTTCCCATGGTTTTCCATCTTAACAAATAATTTTTTTCCAATCAAGCGTACCAAATGGTCCAGATACACGAAGCATTCTCGGAAATAGGTTTTTTATTTTATTTTTTTTTTTATATTTTTTTTTTTTTTGACTTTTGCCAAAATGTTACAACTAAGCGAAAAAACATCAAGATAAGAAAAAAGGGGTCAAAAGGTCATAAACAAAAACTGACACAAACGAACGCCAAACCCTTTGAGGGTTTTACTATACTGACCTAGTACCATCACCCTGACTTGGAATTTCTCAGCCCCCAGACAATAATTCCAAAAATGTTCCACAGTGTATTTATTTTCTCACCTTCAAAGTGAGTTCCACCAGTTGTAATACACTTATGGCAACAATTTTTCCAATCTTCGAAACACTTTTTGTGATGACCTTCAGCTGCTTCAGCGAATTTTGTTCTATCTCTTCGATAGACTTAAAACGAGTGCCATTTTCAGGATTTTGAGGAACAACCAAATATTACACGAAGATAAGTTTGGTGAATACAGTGATTGATCGGTGATATTCATTTCGTTTTTGGCTTTAAATTTGGTCATACTGCAAGGTGCATTATTATCGTGTAAAATCCATGAATTATGTTCCACAAATCTGTTTTTGACAAATGTTCTCACACAAACAACTCAATACGGTCAAATAGTGCTACTTAGTGACTGCCTATCTCACCGAAAGAAATTCATAATTCACTAAACTACGAATATAGAAAAGAAACAATGAAACAACAAACAACGAAGAAAGCATCACCTTGATTTTGGAGCGGATTTTGCGTGGTTTCTTTGGTTTCGGTTCGTTTTTTTCCCACCATTCCGATGACTGTTAACTTGTATACATGTCAAACTCATAAACAGACATGCGTTGGCAGCTACTTATAATACTCTCCATGAATGTGAGTACGGAATTCGCACGATCAAGCATGTCCAAAGAAAACCCTTTACAGTATTCTTTTTGAAAAAAAAATTCAGCTTATATTCACCAAAACCATTCGAACCGACTCGCGAGAGATGTTCAGCTGTCTTGCTATTTCTCTAACACTAGCCTCCCTATCCGCAAGCACCATATTCTTCAATTTCTTAAGACTGAATTGATCAATAATGACTTTAGTGTGATCGACAGCGATCTGATGCTCTTGCGCCACCCTTTTCTACCAACCAAACAATATGAAATGAAGTAGTTTATTCTATATATGTATACCAAATAGTTGAAAACTTTAAAAAAAGAATTCGGCTGAGCTTAAGTTTCCAAAATATGTACATACATCTAACCACGATCTGAAAAGGACCGCGAAATCGATTTTTGTCTTTGATAAATTTGATAAAAAACATATAGTCATTATGCCATTTATTTCCATTTTCTGCAAAGCCTTAATCCCGATGAATATACCAATATGCGAGTATATAGTTATTTATCTACCAACAGATATACAAGTTCCAACTAGAACTAAAATTTATGTGCGACACTGGAAGAATAACTATGTGGTTATCGGTTTACCGTCAAAAAAATATATATATATATTCCACAAAATGTAACTCCCTTTTTATATTGATGCAGACAATAAGTACAGTCATATATTGATATATACTTACATTTGTGCACGCTATTTGTGGTGCTTTATTCGATATTGTATTTGTGGTTGCACTGTGTACAATTGAGCTGATAATGGTTTTGTCTGATTATATAACAAAGCAGCAAAAGTGAATCTGAAGTCAATGCATTGCCCTGCATGCCCATCACAGCCGTTGATAATGTGGTGTGCTTCAGAAAACATCATTTCATCATTCGACGATTGTTCTTTCAGATTACTTCATAGTCTTTGAACCCAACCGCTCTCTTTTGTTTCAGAAGACTTTAACATTAACTTCATGGGATACCGTTCACTGCTTCCTTAAAAAACTATACGGCTATACATAGATCGGTAGCATCAGCGATTTGGTATTTAAGTTCCGATTTGTGCTCCTCAAATTCTTCTATTTGTTCCCTATGACACAAAAATATATCAATAGCAATCTTACAAAGTTTTGAGGCTAAGCAAGGAAGCTTATAAACATAGTCCTCAAATCAAGATACTGTTGTTTGACCAATTTTACAGCAAATAAATAAGTCCTGATATCTTAGATTGATTTTGGCTTTGAACCTTTCTTACTTAAGGTTTTAGAAATAGATGCGTTTCTAGGTATATTAATATAGAATCAAAAGTCTTTAGCTGACATATGTTACAACTATAATACGGTCTTCCAAAAATCACATACAAAATATTTGCTCACGATAAATATATTTTTAATATGGATTCTAACATTTTTTGTTCAAAGAATGCTTTCCTTAAGCAATAACACAAGTACTAAAAGTGGTTGATTGGTTAGCTGGTTCAAAATACAGACCCAGAAAGACCAAATCGCAGGCACCTAAGTCATAATTAGACCCTTTCTGATTCCGTGTGGTAACCAATTGCCCAAAGTCTTTTAAGTCAAAGCATTCGATCCTAAAGTAGCTTTGTGGCATGCTCTGTCTTTCTGGTGTTACAAGATCTGAGTTGTTCTACTGTGGTGAATTGCTTCAAAGAACCCAGGAAGAAGCTGAAGGGTTTGAACAGATTACGATATTTGTATTCCCAGGAGAACAATTCGTCTGCCGTTCTGTTTCGTTATATTCTTAAAGCATCCATATTAACCGATTTACCTACTGAGGGTTAGTGGCTGTTTACATAATCTAAAGCTGTGAGATTTTTTTGTTGTTGCAATGGGCACCAAATCCTCACCCCAAAGGGGATTGATTAGATAAGTTGGCATCGAGGTCATCCAACGGTAGGGCCAGGAAACTTGTATATTTCACTTTGTTCCTTTGGTGAATTTACAGATTTTACCTTTGAACTGTCAATCACTGCAATGTTGCTCTATTGTTCTCTACCAGCAAATGAAAAAGTTGTATTTAATTCACAATGGATCGCCTTTTCTTGATCACATTGCCATTTTAATTAAAGCACGACGTTCTTCGCCATAAACATATGAAATGACTAGTCGAACTGGTAAGTTTGCCTCAGAGAAAAACTTTGGATGTAAATTTTCAAGAACTTTAGAATTTTCCAATTTATGATTTTCTATAATAATTTGACAACTACCATATATTGAAATAAATGTCAAAGATATGACATTGATTTCTCAGATGGTTTCACAGTTAGCGCTCTATCAAACACTATACCTCTACAAAGCAGCCTGCTTCTTTGGGATCCGTTGGCACGATAAATCTGTAGTTTCGTTTATTGATCGTAATTTTCTTTGCATGAAAACGCAATGTGGTAGGTATGGAATGAAACGATGTATTAAACTACATATAAACCCTATCTATTCTTTTCAAATTCCGTCTAACGTCAAAGCAACTTAAACTACCTCCAACAACTGCTCGTAACTAACAGTGTACATATATGTGTGTACACTGACTTAGATACCATAATAGCTTGAGGAGGTTTCGTTTATATTCACTTTCCACATTGTCGATTTTGCCGATTTATTAGTTTGAACATACCCCCACCACCACCAGTTTCTCGGTGTTGCTTAGTTGCGAAGACCACACTTGGCTTGGCTTTCATGGCTTTCATGTTTCGATTATTCTGGCTGTTAGCTTTTTATCGTTTCGTTTTTGTATTTTAGTGTGTTTTCACCTTTTTTTTTTTTTTGGTTTGGTTTTTGTCATTTGGTTTTGTTTACCTTTTATGTGCTCCCTGGCTTTTTGGAGATAATGTTTCCGCATCCGGTTGTCAAAGGTGTGCACACCGGCGCCAACCAGCAGTCGTTCCACCCATTAAGCGGGTGTTCATGGCAAGCGCAGCACACACATACATATATATATATGGAATTTATATGTTTGTATGTGTGTTGTTGTATATATATGGTTGTCGATACAAAGGGGTTTATGGTGTCCTTAATGCTTGAATTTCCGTTACAATGTTTGCACTCTTGGCAGGAAACTAAATGAGGTCAGTTTTTATGTACATTTTGTAAGCGAGCAACTCGATTTGCTTTTTTTTAATTTACGATTTGTTGTTGTGGCTTTTTTTTTTCTTGTTTTCTCTCTAGTATTTGGTCTATTGTTTGTGGGTTGCCAGTTAAATGTTCCTTTCAACGCTGCTTGTTGCGACGATGTGGCGTAAGTGTTGACCGAGGTTTTAACAGATTTACAGTTTTGCCAACATTTCGATAGCGACAACCCGAAAAGCTTGTCGCGCTTATGGCAAAGCTAAAAGTAATTCGTTGATAGTGGGCCACTATCGTTGTCGGTTATGCAAAAACTAGCTTATGTTCAAAGCTATTTTTAAGGTACGCTCATTGTTGGGATTACACACGGGCTTAAATATGCTATGGAAGGTAGTAAAAGTAACGGGATATAGAGGAAACTTTCTGTGAAGCAGACATTTCGTCGTCTGTAGATCTCCAATATATGAAATTTGGTTTTCTTTGATTATGATTGCTTCTTGCTTGCCTTCAAACATATGCTTTTTGGCTACCTAGAGGATACTTGGTCTAAGACCAGATGTCGTGTGCTGCTTGAACCCTCTGTACAAGAATCGTTTACACCCACAAACCCACAAACGAATGGCGTTCAGAGAACTTTCCTCACTTGCGTGCACTTCTACACATGATCCTTTTGAGAGGAAGATTTTCAAGAGAGCAAAAGGTTCAGCGGAAAATTTAAGGACCTTTGGGGATTGGCAACGGCGAATATCGCAGTAAATGAAACAATGAACAATATGAGATATACGATGACGATGACATAGTTTTCATGCTGTCCGAATGGGGGAAAGTAGTCCTGCACTGAGAGTATTCGACGCAATACGCACCGGGGGAAGTAGAGAAGAGAAAGATCTTCACTCCGTTGGAAAGACGGCTTGGCTACCAGTGGTGTCTACGCCAATAAGGAAGAAGAAGATAATGCCCTCCTTTTAGTAGTAGGTGGACCATTTCAAACTTAACTTTAACTCTGCCCGAATACCTTCTTACAAGCTTTTAGTGTTTATGTCTGGATTTGAAAGTATCTAATGCTAATCTCTAATTCGCTTGCCATTATCTCTTTCTCGGATCTCGAATATTGTCTAGTTAATACGTCAAATAGAGTTTGAGCACATTAAAAAAGAAGAAGAGTGCTTTCAAAAAGGTTTACCCGTATAATTCGCAACTGAGGCTTGCTGATGTATGATGATTTGTGCATATATTACTTCTATTTCAAGGGTTCTTTGCATAGCAGGCTAAACTAATGAATTTCTGCTATCCAAAAGACGATATACAATATTAGCTTGGAGTCAAATGTATCGCCGGAAAATCTGGAGCACAGTTCATTATGAGCAAAGATGTTTGTTTTTTTATGTTACTGAGCGATACGGTTCACAATGAATTCTTTTAGATTTTATATAATCTTTGACAAAGCAAACTTTATATACTTGTATTACTAGCAATGACCAAAGACCTCATTGTTGTAACTTCCAAGCTGTCGTCGAAGTATATCTTTTCGGCGAATTCTGGCCTTAAACTTGAGGTAAGCGTCTATCAATATGTACGTAGGTAAGGTATTTATGATGACGTATATAGGCCTTTTCCTTTTACGATTAAATTACTACGCGTAGCCAAATCCAATTATTTCCCCTCTTTATCGGAGTCTAATTGTAAGATGGTGCCTGCACTGGCTAGTTCATCTATGTCAGAGCTACCAGGAATGTCACTTTGGTCTGGTAGTCGAAACGCAATTCCTATTCTTTAGTTTGAATCCATCTTTATAGAGCCTCATATCTGTTTGTTGTCTATCTCACCTTTATCCCACTTCTTTCTGGGAGGAAATACAACGTTTAAGACCTTTGTAAGTACGCATAATTTGGCAAACCATTGGGCATAAGCCACATATCCAGAAATTGCTCATCACAAAGCGCTTGATACTTTCAAAATTTAGTGGGATTATTTTGCAACTTTAGCTAAATGTATGCGTGAATTATTCTTCATGAAGTCGAATCCCGCCAATTTTATCATAAGTTCTATCCAGTTATCCATTTGGAGGTTCCCTAATTGAAAAAAAAAGAAACAGGAACTTCAAATTTAATGGGAAATGTTTATTACACTGGTCCACAAAAAAAAAATTTCAACAGCCAAAACTAAATAATTTTTATTATTTTTTTTTTCTTCGTTTCGTTTCCGATCTATGCAATGGAGGGAACAAAAAAAATCCCTCAGATGACTGTTACTTCTGTTGTGTTGAATTTATTTACCCAGACTTAGAATCGGCTAAAAGGCTTTAGCCACATTCAGACGAAGTAACTGTTTCAATATTTTTTTCTACCTATAAGTCACCACAGGAACCAAGTCCATTACAGCAAAACAATAATATGAGTGGCGACAGTGATTTAAAGTCTACAGAACCAAAACCTTTCACTTAACAAGCATTGAATGATTTGATAAATAAACTTGAGTTACCTAAAGAATCTGCGGAAGTGTTGGCTTCAAGATTTAAGGAAAAAAACAGGTATAAAAGTGACATCGTACAAGAAAGCTAGATCTGATGCATTTTTTTAATTCGCAAAATTATATTGTTTTTTGTACAGATGTTAAAAGCCATATTCTCGAAATGGGTCTGGTAAAATATCAGTAAAATAAATGGAATCTCTTCATAGACAGCTTTCAACGATTCAATTTTCGGCATCAAACAGTCGGTTAATATGGCGCAACAACGGTCGCCATTGCCGGTTACATTCTCACTGGCATAATTTTTAAAGAATTATGGACTGGTGATTCCACCAATCCCCAAACCACACCAAATAATTTTCCCTTCTGGATGAAATGGCAGCTTTTAAATCTGTACATCCGGTCAAGGAAGACGATACACCGAAACCTTGTAACCAATACCACCACCTAAAACATGCCAGGATTGCACACCGCAAACTTTAACCACTTATTCACGATTATTCCAGACTTTGACCGCCTACTGATTTTCAATTTGGCATATTTCTTTGAATTTATTTTAGGCATATTTTCATCAACAACCAAACATATGTAACCCCGCTTTAAATACAGTGAGGTACCAGCTAAAATACAAAATCAGCGTTTGTAATTCAATAAAGTATCACACATACACATATTTACATAAATTAAAGTTGACCAACAACAAAACTTGTTTACTACCATAAAAATCTCCAACAATATACATTAATGATGCAATATTCACGCTGACATTTTAACGGCAACGACAATTTGTGTATCTTGTCACAGACAAACAACGCCGCTGATTGCCACGCCACGCGCGCCAGCACTCTTTGTTGCTTATCTGCCAGCGCTCAGCTGCCAGCATTCGGAATTTTATTTTACATTTAGCGCTAATCAACAAAATTCTTCATATACATACTTAGTATGGACTAGCAAGCTTAGCGCCAGCGCCAGAGTACTCTCGACTGTGCAACCAACCGGCTGCTGAGGACATAAGAACGGAAGCAAAAACAAAAAGTAAGCAGTTTTTTGCGACTGTTGACAGCTGTGATGACAGTCATTCACCGGTGGCAAGCAGCAGAGCTGGAGCTGTTGAAGTTGCTGCTAATGCTGCTGCTGCTGTTGATGAAAGCGGATATGAAAGCGCTGAAAAGTGCCCCGAGTACATGGCGCAAGTGACCAAAACAATAAGTAAATGAATCAGTCAATGTGGCTGCTAGAGCGTGTGTGATGGATGTTTTTGCTGCAGCTAAGCGAGCGATATGCTTCAACGGCATGAGGAATGTACAAGAATGCATATATAAATATGTATGTATGTATGTTATATTTAGATATAGCTAGCGTAGCAGCAGCTATTGCTTGCGGCTATGGCAGCGCGGTGAAGGGCAGTGATTGATGACAATAATTTTATGCTATGTACGCACATTAAAGCAAAATGAAAATGCTAAGAGCGGCAAGGCAATAAGCACACATATATATGTAACAGAAAGCACACTTACACCTTCACATACACACACACACACACCAACACCACCATTATCGCTTGTTGTACACTTAGCGTTAGAGATAAGCCCGTGTACATTAGCAGCGCGATAAAATCGCTTAAAAATTTTCTACAAAACGCTGAGGTAAAGCTGTCAAATGAATTTTTAAGTCTGCCGAAAAGGGCGGAGTGAAAAAAAAAGATAAATACATTTATCTTAATTTAAAAGAGAATACACAAAATTCCACTTATTGCAGCTACATAGCTGTGCCATGGCTGCTCAAGATTTTAGTAGCTGCTATTTTTACCGTTATTTCAATTTACATTTACAAAGAAGAATGAGAACCTAGCAAAGCTAGCTAGCTGTGGGAGCAAAAAGTTTTATTTTACCCCAGCGTGTAATAGAAGGCTTGCAGTCAGCTGCTGCTACTATATTTTGTCATATATAACTAATTACATAAGAAATTTCGCTATCAATGTGGTTTGCATTTTTTTTTCCTATTTTTTGATTTTTTTGCTATTTTTTGTTTTATCTTTTTTTAATTGATTTTTTTTTTCTTCCTCTAGTTTTTATTTCTTTTTTCTATTTTTTGTTATATATTTTTTTTTTATTTCTTTCTTCTTCCTTGTGTTCCAACATCTTTGTGGCCAAGCTGCCTTATTACCGTTATTGTTGTTGTCTATGCGGTTCGTTGCCTTTAATTACTTGGCAAGGCAGCGCGAGCGCATATAACACGAATGGTAAGCGCATGTGCTGAAAATTTTTCAACATTCGTGGTTTCAGTTTTTGAATTCAATTTTTTTTCGTACTTGCTTTTTTGCCATTGGCGTATCTAGGGGCTAATTAAATGTGCAATAATTGATGGCAGGGTCAACGACGTTGATTATATGTGCCACAAATTACCGTTGAGAGGTACTCATGCTGCTGGCTGGTCGTGCAGGCGTCTCAGTAATACCGCAAAAATACGCAAAAACCCAAAAGAAAGAAGAAGAATAAAGCGAGTCAAATGAATAAAAGTGAAAAACAATGCTCAAAGGTACTACTGTAGCCTGGTAAATTGCATGCTGTTCACTTTTCACTTTTTGATAATTGCCGTTGACCTATATACGCAAGCAAGTGCATGCTTTGTCTGCAGCTGTGCGGGTATTTTGAGAATTTTGTTCCGAAAATATTGCAAGTAAATACGAAGAAGTTTTAAATATATATGTATATATTAAATGTATGTGCTAACAGGTCAATTTCTTCTTCTTCTAACAGGTTATTTCTTTATAGAACCTATTACAATAACCATTTTCACCTTCTTCAAGTCTGCTCAGGAGGTAGACGGCTTAATTTAAATTGCAAAATTTTTCAAAAACAAAAAACAAAAAAAAGTAAATAAAGTTTCAAGTTTTATATGCTATTCTGACGCCTTTTGACACTTTATGCTTAGCCTTTCAATATTGAATCTACTATGTTTGTCTAAATTATTGCTGCTAAAAAACATATTTAAATGTTATATTGACTGTTTATAATATTAAGTTAAATTAAACGGCATTTTTAGTAATTAAACTATTATAAACATCCTTCGTTTCAAACAAAGTCGTCAAGATATTGCTTAAATATTGATTTCAGCAGCTTTGTTAGTACCACTGCTCCATACTAATATTCATTTGACTTGTAAACAATTATCTTCTATATAATATATGACTTTATAGTATCTTATATATAATATACTACTTTGTAGTATATAGTTAGAAATGTTAATAATACTTCTAACAACATCCGCTCTCAAGCTCTACCAAGCAAGCTTGCATCAATATTACGTATACGCCATGGCGCACCCAGTGAGTAGACGTCGTATGTCTAAGAAATAATCATAGCTACAGGCGAGGTCATGGTTTAAGATATTTAAATAAACTAAAGTGTTAATTCTTCCTTCCTTTAATACCAAAATTTAAAACAAAGAGGTTTGTTACGTACGCTGTGTAGCTCCAAATTAATATGAAATAACATTTCTAAGAAAACAAAACATTCACAAATAAAGTTAAAAGCATTATTAGACGTATTTTATGAAAGTAATACGCTCCGCTATAATATTATGAATATTATATTAATGAATATTTATATAGTGGTTTATATTAATATTACGTATACGCCATGCATCACCAATAATTTGACATAGTAAAGCTAAAAAGAAATATGAATGTATGCTGTCCAAAACACGATTTAAGATTTTTGAATAAATTAAAATAATATATCCTCCTCTATAATAATTGTATCTAAAATAAGTATATAGCCATTTATATTAATATTACCTATACGTCATGTAGTACTATGTGGTGTGAAATAAAATACCGAAAAAATCGGGTTTATCTATAAAAGAGGGTACATTATGAAATTTTTTGATTTAAATTTAATACTAATGCATGCTAATAACACCTCAAAACCTGTATAAATAGACTCACTTCAATGTTACGTATACGCCACATAGTACTATACGGTATGAAATAGTAAATATGAAAAAAAAAAAATGTGAAACTACAGTTGAGAGCATGATTTAAGCTTTCTAAAGACATTTCAATGTAACTAAACTATATTGGTACATAAAATCTATATATCATATATATTGTACACAGGCTCAGATTAATGTCACGTATACGCCCAGTAGTCAATATGGTATAAAACAGTGTACATATAGTATTTAAAAGAAAAAAATAAAAATAAACTTATCTTCCGTTGCACAGCAGCTATAATATAAAGATTATTATTAATTATTATTGAAATCAAAAATTGCACAAATCTAAACAAAATTGTTCAAGCCCCTGGATCGCGAATGTGAGGACCTTATTACTTACAGTTGTCATCGAAATGTATTAATATTTTTTATCATATTCCTTTCCTCAACAATCATGCTTTTCACTCACTGCTAATAGAGAAATTGAGAATTTTTGAAAACACTTTAAATTTGTATGGATTTATTTGGTATTAACAGGCGTTATCGATCTAACCCCAAGACAAGCGTCACCATTTATTACTCAAAAGTAAAATCGGCTTTCAGAAAAGTGTTTCACAAGTTTATATTCACAGTTTTATATATTTCAGCGAATAATAACGGCTTTTGTTGACCTTTTTTTTTTTTTTGTTTTTAATAACATAACGTATATCTACAAATATAACCAAATGCAATCAAAAATATCCACCCACATACCGCGCTGAGCGCCGAAATTTGTTTAATAACAATTTTTACATCACTTTAATAAACCCACTAGTAGCTGGTTCCAAGAAACGCTTTTGTGCTGGCCAACTATTGAGCCCAACCAAAACGCCGCACAAGTGTGTCAAATATAGCATTTATACCAAATATATATTATAAATGTATATAGTTTACTGAAAGCATGGAATTCACAAACATTTGATATTATGCTTGCATTTCGCCACTCGCACAAAGTTTGTTGAAACTTTAATGAAATATCTTT
This sequence comes from Bactrocera latifrons, assembly GCF_001853355.1. Taxonomy (NCBI): domain Eukaryota; kingdom Metazoa; phylum Arthropoda; class Insecta; order Diptera; family Tephritidae; genus Bactrocera; species Bactrocera latifrons. Next base: position 902,382 of record NW_017537623.1, on the reverse strand, counting down.
GCTACAATTTGGTGGCCGACCAATGACCGTTGCTCAATTCGTCAGTCGAAAAGTTTACTCAACGCTGAAAAGTGTCCAAAACTTTTGCCGAAAAGTTCAATTTCAGTTTTCACTACCTTTCTCTTGATATTTGTGTTCATACAGCTTGCACTTTTGTGTTCTTACCGCTCAAGTATACACAGCATTTTCTTTGCTACGAATACTTTGCGGCTAAGAAAGTTGGTAAGAAAAATGCCAGCGCAGCAAAGAGCAGCAGTAGAAGAAGAGTTTATGCAATCAGTTGCAGAGTTGATGAATACTGGTTATGAGATCGAAGTTATTTTGTTGAAATGCTTCAGGAAAAGGAAAGTCAATTTTCGAGATAAAGAAAAGCATTAATAATTATATATGTAACAATGTGAAGCTATTTAGGTCAAAGGCTATCTTGTTGTATTTCATCATATATATAGACATGAGTTCAGAAGGGTTTATTTATAGCTTATATAAAAATACGATGTCATTTTGTATATCACTTGCATGATACACTTACTTTATGCAGCTCGTGTTGTGTTTTTAGCAAATAAAGTTCCGCTAGGTGGCGCTGGTGTCGATATTTTTGTAAAAATCGCATTTACGGACAAATTTGATCCACATTTCGCTTATATGTATATTTGCTCTTTGCCAGAAATGAAGTCATCGTATACGTAAAAAAATAGTTATGTCTCAATCTCAACACTTTAGATTAAATGAAGACCGACAAGTAAAGGAAAATTTGTTTACAAATTAACACGACAGATGACGCTGCATTTTAAGTGGTTTACAAAATGATTATGGTCTCATGTCAGCGCAGAATAGATGGAAAATTGCATTAAAAGCATTTTAAGGAAGAGATATTGCTGGCCTCAATGCAATACGATAGGCTAGAAATAGTAAGATCGTTTCGGAGGAACCGTCTTCAGTAAATTGAATACATTAATCATTATTGTTGATATTATCGTTGTTGTTGAGACCTTGCCTAGTTCTACATACTATTACAGTGAATATTTCGACTCAAATTTCTATTATGTCTTTTGTTAGGATAAAGTTTCCGAAAAAGCCGGCTGTCTTGAGAAGTGATGGTGTTCTCATAGTAGTTCAACGCAAATTTCTTCCTCATTTACTATTACTTGCTAATGAGAATTCTATTCTGGACCAACTAGCAATTTGTATCAATGACGTTCTGTTGGTTGTTGTTTTAAAAATCCCTTCTAACAGTTCGCTAGAGTTGTGTACGATGCAAACAAATAATATTTACTCACTAGTTTTAAATAAGTTGAAACACAAAAATATTTGTGTTCTTGGTGACTTTAATCTAAACAATCTTGTCTAGTCTGATTGTTCTTATGGCCTTGGCCTTATTCCCTCTATTTTTTCGTTTTCACAAGTGTTATATCTCATTGTTAGCCTGCTTAGTCTCAATATTATTCAAATTTAGTCTTATTCAAATAGTCTTGTTCTTTTTCCTGACTTTGTCTTTCTCAGTTATAATTTAACATTTAGGTTCCTTTATGATTTTTCTTCCATTACTCCAGCTATCACTCATCATTCTTTTTGCAACTTTGTAAAATCTAGCGTCTTCGGCCGTTCCTTCCGCCGTACGCTGGGTTGATAAGTCGGCATGCACTTCTAATGAAATATAAAATGAAATGAAATTTAACGTGTTTACTGAATTCTTCGAATCAAATTATATATATGCTGAGTTTGAAACTACTTCCACTCTTTCTGTCAATAATTTTCCTTCTACAAATTTTGGCAAACTGTGGCTTTCAGCGAATGATACATCAAAAGCTACTTATGTTGTCAAGCCTTCCTTCAAGTTGGATTTGTATGGGCTGCTGTGTGTACCTGTAAGAAATCGATCTGGATTTGCATCTTCTTACTTCTCTTCAATAACTTTCTGTCTTCTGGTAATTTTCTTACAGACTGGAAATTGACAGTTATTAACCGGATCCTTAAAGGTGGTGGTAAGCGTGTAGTCTCCAATTATAGGCCTATGTATAAAGTCTCTACCATTTCCAAAACAAGTTAACAACTGTTTCGAGTATTGGAAAACACGTGTATTGGAACCAAGTGGGATTACCTTTCGCTCATTGAGTATCTATTCATTGCTAAGCTATAGAATTTTGATGCAAATAACATATTAAAGCATTTCCGATTTCCTCACTCACTGCTTTAAGTACTTGCTTTAGATCAATCTTTTAAAAACAATACTTTATATGTAACAACAATAACAACTTAACTGTGATTTTACTCTGAATACCGACTTCCGTTGGTTTAGCAAACAATATGTGTTATTATTTGTCTGAAATAATGAACTGAGCATACTAAGAATAGACGAAAATCACAGCATATTCAAAATAAATTCAGAAGAAACAAAGCTTTTAAATAAATTTGTGTTCTTGTACACAAAGATATACGATATGAACAAAGGATGATTTTTTTGGAGTAAGAAAATTTCATAGAAATATGATTGTCAAGCAAGAAAGAGTAATAATATGTTGTATAGATTGAATAGAGTGTATTGAGCTTGCCACGAGACATGGTTGTTGCAAGGGAACGCCGCCGAACCACAGTATGACGAGCTGTATCGATGCCCATGGCATACACAAACTAATCCATCAGTTTTTGAGATATTCAGTTAAAATTTTGCACGCCTGCTTTCCTTACAAGCAGCTGCTCACTTTTCCCAACCACCTCCCTGGCATATAGCTGCCATATAAACTGATGAATCAAAATCAAGTTCTTGTACGGAAAACTTTTTTATTTACTTAGGTATCTTGACAAAATTTAGCATAACATACTTCTTTGAGCCACGCTACATTATACAAAGAAATTTCTCAGATCAGACTATCATATGATATAGCTATGTTACAAACTGAACAATCCAAATCAAGTCTTTGTATGAAAAACTTTTTCATTTAATGAGATATCTTGACGAAATTTGGCAGAAATTATTTGCTAGAGCCACGCTTCAATATCTCAAGAAATTTTTCAGATCAGACTATTATATCAAATAGCTGCCATACAAACAGGACAATTAAAAACAAGTCCTTGTATGAAAATATTTTTCATTTGATGAGCTATCTTGACGACATTTGGCAGAAATTATTGCTTAAAAGCGTTACTGCAATATACTAAGAAATTTTCCAGAGCAGACAGCTTTATGATATAGCTGCCATACAAATTGAAGGATCAAAATGAAGTCGCTGTATGAAAAACTTTTTCATTTGGTAAGCTATCTCGGCGAAATTTGGTATGAACTATTACCAAAAGCCACGCTACAATATTCTAAGAAATTTTCTAGATCAGGCTATTATATGATATAGCTGTCATACAAACTGAAGGCTCAAAATGAAGTTCTTGTATGAAAATTTTTTTCACTTTTTAAGGTATCTTGATAAAATTTAACATTAATTATTTATAAGAGCGCTGTAATATATAGATCAATTTTCCGGATCAGTTTATTATATGATATATGTAGCTGCCAAACAAACTGAACAAATCAATATCTTGCAGGTATTGTACGCCGAAGTTAAGGGTTTTTGTTATTTTTACCTATCAAAGTCGATACATTAGTCATCTGCATACTTTTGTTTACCTCTTATTTCATGAAAAATTGCTTTAACTCCAAAAAAGCACCCATTATTTGTATATAATCTTAGAAATGTGTATTTATTTTATTTTCAACTTGTTTAACTTGCATCTTCACGACCAACGTCAGCTATTAATTAGTGAGTATTCATATAAATTATATTCTTCAGTCTTCAATTGAATTTGCTTGTTTGCGTCTGACAGCTTGGCCTGCTTCAATTTGATTAAAATAATTCCATTTTAAAATTAATTGACGCATATGCAACGAACACACATTCGCAAACGTATGTATATATGTGCCACATGTGTGTGTGTGTAGTATATAAATAATTAAGACCATAAGATACATAAAATAAATTGTGTGTGCTGAAAGCAGATTTTTCATAGAGACGAAATTACTGTAGGCACTCAAATTTGGTTTTCCGCACCGCAGGGTGTACACATACACATACACACACAAATACCTGTATATCTATATCTACATATACATATATATATATCTGTCTCTTATACACATCTAGATGTGTATAAGAGACAGGTGTACACATACACATACACACACAAATACCTGTATATCTATATCTACATATACATATATATATATATATCATATATAAGCTTGAAATTAATTAAAACAAGCGAAACATGTGCACACACAGACACATACATTGACAACATAATTATACGCTCTTTACGCACAAACCTTTGACGCTGGCAATTGCAGCACCAGCAGACGCAATTTGTGGTGGGAAAGCTTCTACGTACAACACAAAGTCGAAATTAAGTAATTGACCAGCATGTTGTCCTATTGAGACGTAGAAATATAAATTACTAGCCGTGCGGCAACAACAATAGCAAAAACGTTGTAATTAATAAAAATTCACTCTTCCATTATCGCCCTCCCCACCACCACCACCACCACCAAACTCACAGTGCTGTGACCTTTTTCTTGTTTGTGTTTTTGGCTTTTTTTTTTTTTTTTGTTTTTTTGGTTTCTTGTGAATATTCAATTTGTAGCTTCAGCTGCGCCAACTGACACCTGAACTCTGCTCGGCTGCAAAGCATTCATTTTTGTTAGTGTCGGCCTACTGTGAAAGCGATTGACCCTACGCCATTCGCCCGAGGCGCAAAAAGGGAATTAAGTCTATAATTCATTATTTTCTTTTCACGCGCTTACAGCCACACACACACAAAAACCACTTTCCATGTGAATTAATGCAGGAATTTGTGTGGAAGAGTGGGTGTGTGGGTCTAATACCCGGTGGGAAAATATAATGAAAAGCTGAGCTCTCCTAGATTCTTCAGCAGCTTTCATTATTTCGATATTTTGGCAAATTTTTTAAGCTCTAGACAGGTGGGGTACTCACAACCCGTCGCAAAGCATTGTAAAATCGTAAAATTATAAATTTTTGCACTTGTTTAAAAAAATTGTTGTTGGATTTCATACAAAAATGAGTTTACACATTTACAATTCTCAATGCTATGTTTTCGAATCGTTATAATTTATAACTTTATGAGACTTGTGAAAACCCTAAGGGTGTATTTGGCAAGAAGTTTGCAACTTTCAGAACGAAGCGTCGGAGACCCTATATAATATCATACATGATCAGCATGACGAGCTGAAACGATTTCACCATATCCGTCCGTCCGTGTGCCTGTATATAATCCTCAGTTTTTGAGCAATCGACCTGGAGTCTTTTTCTTTCCAAGGAGCTACTCATTTATCGCATCCGCCGATATATATATATATATATATTTTTTTTTTTTTTTTTTTTTCCAGCATCCTCAATATACACTCCGTGAACATCCCTGTTTGAAGTCACTGTTTGAAGTCATCCCATACCTGCTAGAAACTTGCTACCCTAACGTCGATGGCCCAAAGTTTTCCACATAGTTGATGGACTACCGTAAGACCCCATTTCCGAAGCGAGCTATGACCTGACCATTAGGCCTTCGCTGCTACCTCATACAGGACCTGTTGCTCCACCGGCATCGATACCTCCGACGTCCGGGTCTATTAGTGTCGTGTAAAACGTAGTTGAAGGGAATAGTCACCACAACGTAAGACTTCCTGTTGTAGCGGCAGTACTTTGCCGAGTTGGTCAGGGAAAAATCCGGGTACATTCCGGTTACGGAGACTCGCCAGTTGTGGGAACGATGTAAGACTTCCTTTTTGCTTCTGCCTCATCCCTAGTCAAGCTGATGGTCCATTAAGTATGCTGTCACGCTCATTAGGTCGCTTGCAGGAGAACTGATACTTCGTTCTTTGTGAGTATTTAGTAACCTCAGGTGTTCAGAGTGATATACCAGTTTCTGGAGATTTCTTAATTTCGCAAAAGATCTTACTGTCTTGCCATATATGTGCTTGGTACGATATAAGTTAACATCTTTCCACAACTTGCACCACATCCATGTCACAAATAAATTTTCACTTCAACATCGACATTTGATTTCCTACAGGATATTTCTTTATGCCACCAAATCCGTATAATATCTATTTGAGCAAGCCGTAATCCGCTGATATTCTTGGTATATCATTACCATACATAAGAAGATATCCGCTACCAATATTAGCTCCGTTATTTTATACTACAATTATTTATTACACACAGGGCAGGCATTCGTACCACGCACTAATCACAGCCGAAGAGTGAAAGCGTTGCCACCTACACGTATGTAAGAGTGCCTGCAAATGTTCTATTTTGTGTCTACGCATACGCCCATACCCGAGCATTCACTCGCACATCTATATAAGTATGTATATATCCATAACTGCTCCACCATTGGCATGCTAATGTAGCCACCCATGAGCAACGCGGAGAAAATGGTGTGAAAAGTAATCGAGTGTTGGGTAAAGTGTGCCAGCGCAAAGAGGTTAAACGGTATTTTCATGTATTTTTTTTTTTTTTGTTTCATACACACGTTTTTTCTTGTTTTTGTGCTTCTGTTCGTATATCATGTAGGGGAGAACAAAAAAGAATAATTATTATATCCACATGAACATGCTGAACGAAAATGATTTATTAATTCACACAAGGATTATTCCATGAATAATGATTTGTGTAGATGTGAGACTGAGACTGGCTGTATGTGCAACTTCAGGCACTCTATATATATGCAACATATGTATATATATACTTAATGCATAAGTGTATTATGTGTATATATATAGTGTATATGTCGGAGTCATGCACCTGCTTTCATGAAAGAATTAAGCAATTAGAGATTTTCATATATGCAAATACTAAAAGATGAATTAAAGAATTTCAGAAAATGCTTGTAATAGTATTTTAATATAAAGCGATTTATATAAATACACATTTGGAAATATAATTTGAAATTTTCGTTTGCATATATTAGGGTGCCCGTTATTTCCCAAGTTGATTGTGCTTTACCAAATGCCTTCTCAAGTTTCAGTTTTCCCTCTAAAGCAAGGATCTAACGTAAACGTGCTCTTTTGCTTCAATTTTAAACGTGCTTAAATCATAATGTATATATAAGGCTGTAAAATATACCCTATACACCCCTTTTTGCTCTTTATTCAATGCTTTATAAAAAGCGATAATCTCTTTCCATCTAGACGGCAACTTCATAATACCTCCCTCGTAGATGCCCTCCTCCGCATTTGCCAAGAACTCGGCCAGCCACTTTACACAAGCCTTTTTTGAGTTCAACTCTACACCAAAAAGGATGTTCGCGATGGACAGGAACAGGTGGTCATCACTTGGCACAATGTGCGGGCTATATGGTGTATGTGATAAAACCTAACTTCTGAGCTCCCGTAGCTTCTGACGAGTCATCAACGTAGTTTCTAGCGTTGTTCTGGCGGAACACTAGATTCTTCCTGCGGGCCAATTCTGGACGCTTTTGGTCGATCGCCTGCTTCAAGCGGTTCAGTTGTTCGAGGTAGATGGTAGAATTAAGCGTCTGGTTATATGGGAGCAGCTCATAGTGGATGATTCCCTTCCAATCCCACCAAACACACAGAAAAACCTTCGTGGGCGTCAATTTCGGCTTAGCCACTGTTTGGGAAAATTCACCGAACTTCGACCACTACCGTTTCGTATATATATATATATATATATATATATATACATATATATATATTTTATATATATATAAATGCTATTGTAAATTCAAATATATTTAAATTCAATTTTAAATGTGTGCTAACGTCATTGTATGTATACTAAAAAGCAATTTTTTGATATTTTACTTTAAAAAAGTTAACCAAAAGTTAAAAACAAAATCGAATTCGAATACAACTTCCACTTTCTATAAAAATGATCTCAATGACTTTTTTCATAAAAGCATTACACTAGAAGTTATAAGAGGTTGAAACAATAAATCAAACGACGTGTGCATTCAAACGAGTTATTTATACATTTCATCTTGCTCATACGACATGGTGTACTATATGAATACACTACAATTCATGCACAATTTTAACTGCGTATAACTTTTGAAGCAGTGTTTGTACGAAAAAAAAAATTCTTAAAACCACTTTAATATAACGAAAAAATCGTATATTCGAAGAATTCAAGGTGTTTGGTTTATTTTGTTTTAAAATAAAAACTTTAACGCTAAGAATCGAAAATTCTCATATAAAATACACATATGTATATATATCAAATGGTAATTCAAAACAAACACCTAAATTCTACCTTTAAATTAGCGTGAAAAATAACAAAGAACTGTCAAGAAAATTTTCAAATCTGCCATCAAAAATAATCCTCTGAATCAGACCAATACTTGTCGCGAGCATCATACAATAATTGATAGCGGTTATGTCTTCACTTTAAATACGGAAAACGGTGTGAATAATAAAGTAAATAAAAATGTACGCTCGAAATTTTAAACAATTTGACGAAGAACGAGCATAAGTGGACGTTTATTACGACGATAAAATGCCAAAGGCGCGCGAAAAATTTATTGGAGATCGATTATTTTGACAATAAAATTGGATAGTTTGAGGTTCTTGAGTGTTATATCCTTCCATGAGGAAGTTAAAACATAAGTGGATGCAATGAAAAAAAAATACAAATGAGGCTCTTAGAAATTATATTCTCTCTATTGGAAAACCCGGTAATGGTAACATAAAATAAATTAATTTTTTTTTTTTAAATCTGCAGCGATTTATGATATTTCTGCTTACAATTATAAGTAGAAAAACTGATATCCACCGTAGTGAACTTATATATAGGTATGTTTGTATGTTAAACAAAGTTTGCACTTCAAGATAAATGACAGCATTAATCAGCAATCAATCAAGTCTGCCCAGTTTTTCGACTCGTGCGTTGATTTATGTGCAAATATGAGATATTTTCTTTGATTTGATTTCAACACTTCTTTACTTTGCAAACTACATAAGTAGATATTATATTATGATATTATTTTCAAAATGAATATGTGTGTGTGAGTTGTTGAAGGGAAGGCATCGTTGACTGAAGCATATGATTACTTTTATGAGAACAATATCAGAGAAAAAGTTTCTTTAAGTAAATTATAATGAGAAATCAAAGGAACAATAAGAAGAAAGTTTTTTGATACAAAGGAAATGTGGACCATATATAATAGAACTATAAATTGCAACTTTATGACTTGGAAGTTTAATTGTTCATTTTCAAAGATCGCAACGACAGTGGCCGTGTAGTAGTAACGCTATTTCTGTACCGATCCACTGCAGCTGTATATATTTGGTGAAATATTTAACTTTTTCTTACAACCTAGCTGCCTAGTGCTTCTTCGTTAGACTATTGGGGGTCTTGAAATGTATTCCATTTCAGCCGACTGAAAGCTGGGTATTACCTTTCCCAGGGGCTCATCATTTTCCGCGTGCTTGGCTGAATCCAGTTTTCGAATTTTCGAAAGGTAAGGTCTGAGGTATAGGTACCTTTACAATATTACTAAGCTTCCTTTTCTCTAGAAGTAGAAATTTTTTGTCTGCCCACCATCAGCACTACGTCAAAGGTGTGCTGTGTAGAAAGTGTTTCAACACCTGACTTGTTCCTGTTGGATCCATCGCTTCAAACAACCCTTGAATTGCAGGAGCTGAAAGGTCTGGAGCAGCTTAGGAGAATTGTGTTCGCAGCGGCTAGTATTGGTGCCTTAACTGCTTAATAGTTCATCAGACGGGTTATGAACTTGCTGTTTTGACCAGGAGCTCACTTATCAACTTCTTTCTACCAAAAATTTCGGCCTGAAAGACTGAATTTAAATTATATGATTTAAAACTATATTTTGCGAATGAATTTTTCTTTTTTTCTTTATTAGCGTAGACTAACTGTAACTGGTTACAGCCGAGTTTACACTATCGCGCCAGTCGTTCTTCCTTTTCGTTGTTTGGCACCAAATTTAGATTCCAAGTGTAGACAGGTATTCCTTCACCTAGTATTTCCAATGGTGGAGTCTTCCTCTCTCTTCCTTTGCTTTCTCCGGTGGGCACTGCGTCGAATACTTTCAGAGCTGGAATGTTTTCGTCCATTCGGATTGCATGATCTACCCAGCGTTGCCACTGTCTCTAAACTCGCTGAAATATGTCAATGCCGTTGGATATGCCGTCCAGCTCATTCTTCCATCTTCCAATCATTTCTCTGGAAAACCTGTAACGTCAACTCATTGGTCTTCATCAGTCCTGACAGGAATAATAAGTGACATATAAAGTTTGGTATTTGTCTGTCGAGCGAGGACTTCTCACTTTATCTCTCCTTCTGAATTTAGCTCGCATTCAAACGGATGTTCGTTGGTTACCCAAAGGTACTTGGTCTAAGACCGGAAGCACTGAGCTGCTTGCGTCATATGTGAAAGGATCGTATCTGGCCACTTCCAAGTAAATGGCACTCAGAGAGCTTTCCTCACTTGAGTGAACTTCTACACATGACTCCATCCACCTGCATATGGATTACTACTGCAGAAAACCGATCCAGTTCCTCTTCCTTCATCGTTTGAATCGCTGGTGAATAGAAAAGCAATTTTTTAGGTTTCATTCATGGAGGAGGTCGGAATCAGTGCAGTCTCGAAGGTCCTTTTCTTAATATTAGGTATGTTTTTGAAGCTACAATTTATGTTTATTTCAAGGTACTACATGATGAGCTGACGAAAATCCAAATCACAGTGTCTCGTTTTATAGAAACTCTAAATTTTAAAGACCGTTTAGGTCGAAACTAGACTCCATCACTTCCACACGCACATTAACAGTTGCGACCTTAATAGGAAACTGCAACAATTGCCAACGCTACAGTATACCGTTAAGCAAAGCAGCAGTTATTCAAAAATATTTCAAAGGGCTAATGTCCTTTCAACATCCTGTGCGTCAGCGATGACAACAAACGATGAAGATGACGTTGACTGCAACAGTGACAGCGTGGAAATGTTGATTGTGACAATCACTGAGAGCAACAAACACAAAACACCAACAGCAACAACCAAAGAATAACAATAACAACAACAAAAGTGAAACAAAAGCGTAACAAAAACAACAAAAGTTGCAACCAAAGTTAAAACAAAAGCGCAACGACGAAGTCACCAAACAGCAATGCACGAGCCGCAAATCCCGCCAAGCAACACAATGGATAGCAGCAAGTTGCAACAACAGCGGAAGGAGCAAACATTGCAACCCACGCACCAACGGACCTCGACAGTTAGAACTCGACCGGCATTGTTACATTTGACTATTGCATATGACTACTGACGGTTGTCTGTCGTTGGCTGTCGCTTGTTTGTTGTTTGCCTTTGCTGCCGCCGCTGCTGCACCTCGCCGGAACAATTGCACATTGCTGACAATGAACCGCAACTGATGCGAATTAATGCGAGCATACACACACATACACACACAGAATTGTACATGCCACCATATATAGCGGATCATGCCACAGTAGTTGCAACATGGCCGGCAAGAACGGAAGTTGTTATGCTAGCAGCATGAGCGAAATCGAAAAACCGAGGGATAACAATTTTCACTATACACAAGCAAACAAATTATAGTTTGTGTGTGTGTTTTTGTGTATGTATATGTGTGTGGGCAGGCGCTCATTATCGCCACACGGGCAGTTTGGCTGACGTGCTTCTCGCTGTAGTTGTATGTGAGAGCGGCATTAGGACAACAACTGCAAACATATACACGTACTAACATGCTGATACATATACACAAGCATTTGCACACCCACACACACACACACAATCATATGTCAGCGCATGAGTTGCAATATGAGCTGCACTTGCCACATTCACTGATTTGGTGCACGCCAACTACATGGGAGTACACATTACCGTTACGCAATTACAGCGTTTGCCGTTGAGCTTTATAACCGCAGCATCATCAAGCAAACCATTATTTGTTTAGTTTTCTATTGTTTTTTTTATTTTTTTTTTTTTATTTTTTTTTTTTTTTTTGGTCCAATTCACCACTCGACGGCAGACAATGAGTTGGAAATTTGTATTTTAAAGGTTCGTTAGGCACAATAGACAAATGGAGGGATTGCGTTACGAAATGAAATAGAGGGAATGGATTTAATTAAAATTTATAAAATTCTATACTAAAATTTAAAATATAAAGACAAATATTTCAGTGGTCCCAAGTAGTAAGCAAGCAGTATATACATATAAACCTATTGAAGTTTCTGACCGGAATCTGCAAAGCCAGTGAGCTCACAAGAGAGCACCCCTTATCCCAAATACATAAGTTTGGTAGCGGAATGGATCCCCGTTAACTGCCAGCACTGAATCTACAGATCTCGTGTGAGGTTAGCAATAGTCAGCCAACAACTAGTTTCTGTACGACAACAAGATTTTTCTGATCTAGACCAGAATGCTGACTACTCGACTTGCACAACTGCTCTCTTAGAGTACTAATCAGCAACCCGTTTTAAGGAAACTGTGGAACAGCTTTTCAATCTGCTTAAGTACAGTTGCAAGCGAAAGCACTGCTTTTCATAAAGATCGAAAGAACATCTGGTACTATGAGGACTGTCGTGTCGGAGTGAAGAAAAAGCAGACAGCCTACCTCGCAAAGTTGCGATCGAACGCAACACGGGAGGAGTGGAATAGATGCAGAGAGTTGAAGGGTAAAGTGAGACAAAAAAAAAAAGAAAGCTGGCTGACAGATGTGATGCTCCAAAATCTACGAAAATATGCGGCCATTAACTGAAGTTTCAAGACCGAAGCACTGTAGAATCCAAAGTGGTGATTTAATGGCTGCTGTTCAGAGCATACTGAAGTGACGGAGGGAACACTTCTCCAGTCTGTTAAAAGGTGACGACAGAAAAGATGTTAAATTGCCCGACTATGATGAAGTTCAAAAAGCTTTCATCCGCCTGATAGCAAAGCGGCAATGGACAATGAATTATCGGCCGAACTATTGAAATACGGCAGCGAAGAGCTGCCCAATCCACGAAAAGGAAACACACAATATGTGCTTATTACCATGAGCTAAGCCTCCTCAACAGCACATATAAGGTTCTATCGAGAAAGACTGAAGCCCAACGTCAAGAAACTGATTGGACCGTAATATTGTGACTTTGGGTCTGGCAAATCTACAATCGACCATATTTTCACAATGCGCACATCTTGGAAAAGATGCTCGAAAGGAAGATGGACACACACCAACCTGATCGTCGATTTTTAATTCACTTTAGCCGTTTTTTATTCGCAGAAAACTAATACGGGTAGGTAAGGTGACGTTGATTATGGGCTGGGCTGGGTAAACTGATATTATTATGACATCTCCGAGCCGTTCGATACCAAGCGATGTTTCAGACAAGGACACTCCCTTTGGTGTAACTTCTGCAGTCTATTTCTGATGAAATAAATGCAGAGCTGCAGAGCTAAATAGAGAAAGTACAATCTTTTATGAGAATGAACAGTTGCTGGCAAAGCGAAGCAATCGAATCTGGCAGTGAACGAGGGCAAGACGAAATATCTCCTGTCATCAAAAACAATACCACAGAGTAACTCTTGTCAACCGTTCCCTCTTTGGACTGAGTAGCCAATTGGCTTCTCCCTTATCATACCTATATTGCGTTGGCATGAAAAATTACATCATCTAATAAGTCGACCTTAGTAGTATTCGAGAGAAAATTTTTGCGTTGGCAACGGCGAGTAACGCAGTCAATGGAACGATGAGCTGTACGAGATATACGACGACGGCATTGAAATACTACAGCGAAGCAAGAGATAACGGCTGCGATGGCTAGGTCATGTTGTCCGGATGAAAGATATCGCTCTAGCTTTGAGGATTTTCGATGCAGTACCCGTCCATGGAAGCAGAGGAAGAAGAAGACCTCTACTCTGTTAGAGAGAGCAGCTGAAGAAGGGCTTGGCTATACTTGTAATCTCCAACAACGAAAAGAACGACTGGCGCGCTGTTGTAACCACGTCAGCGGTGTTTACTACAAGAAAGAAGATGCAGAACAAGAAAAATATGTAATCAGACTCCTTTTGTTAGACACCTGATTTGTACCAGAAAGATCGAGTGCTAGTTCCAATTTTCAGCATTAGTCTATAACTCCTTCCTCAACAACAGAATCATGCTTCAATAAACAAATTTGCTATGGTTTTCCATCCTCAATCGAAATTTGAATGCATTTATTTTGGCTAGGGAGGAAGTAGATACTTTCTGCGTCTCCTTGAAGTTTGATTGTATTGGAGCGCAGCTTCAATGACTTCATTATTCATAATACACAGCGCTCATCACTCAAATGTCATAGTTCGACAGCACGTACAGCGACTCATGGAAAATATAGGTCATACTGTGTTCTAGTCAACATAACGGGTCGCGCGCACTCGCTTATATGCAATTACGGCAACAAGGTTTTAGTAACATGTACTGCAATTCTAATATCGTAAGTAATTTACCATACAAAAAATGAAGTAAATGTAGAATTATTATACATAAATGTGTGCATAAATAAGCTCTCTCTCTTCCGTAACTCATTGAGTACTGGAAATTTGTCTGTAGGTAAAAATTTTATTTAGCATTTTCACGAACAATCAAAAATTTATTATGTATGTATGTTTGTGTGTATGGTATGTAGACATTAGTGGCATGCTGTCCGCCCAAAATGACAGACAGTACGACATGGGCGGCTGATAAAAATAGTTGAAAGCAAAGCAAATCATTGGCCATGTCACGTACATAAGCAGCGGCATGTGTTTGTGCCACACACAACTTTGAGCACACAATTCAAATTTCGAAAGCGAAAACTTACTGCGCCGGCACTCAGCATCTGCACTTCGTAGGCAATAAAACATTTTTGCACACAATTTATTTATTTATTTACATTTACAACTGACACAGCAATGACAGCGTCAGCAGCCCACTGACATTGCTATGGGGCAGGCAATTTAAAGTAACAACAGTTACAACAACAACATATGACAAGTAAATGAATGCACGCTATTTGCATTCGCTTGTCGGTCGACGATTGTGGATGGCGAGCCGAAAATTCATGAACAACAAGCAAGCATGAATAGCAATAACAACAAACAACGAAATGCTTTCACAGTAAAATGGAGAAAAAAAAAGCGAACGAGTCTTAAAAGGATTTAAATTTTAGTTACAGAGCTTTGGGCTTGTGGTGAAATGCTGTGTCGGTGTGTGTGTGTTTATATGTTTGTGCGTGGATTTTTGTGAGTGTTATTTTTTGTATAACATAAGGTGAGTGAGGGATGCATGCGTAGTGTAGTACAAGGTGATGTGAACTGAGGGCATATTTTGGATATGTTTATTTTACTTTTATTTACTTTTGCTTTTGAGGCGACTGACGCCTTTTTGTTCCCCAGTATGTATAACTTTAAGATTATTTGCATTTATAGCTAAGTGAGTAGTGTTTTTATGCCTCAAAAATTCCTTAGTTAAGTTTACTTCCTACAGAAGAAAACCGATTAACATCTTCCAAGAAGAAAAAAAATAAAATTTATTTCAAAAGAAGAAAAAAAAATTAACTTCGGCGAAACTGAAGCTAAAATACTCTTCACAAATGCAGTTTTTTTTAGCAAAAAAGTGTATACAAATATTTTTATTCTTACTTTGATCAGACACTTTGAATGGGAGCTTAAAGCTGTAGTGGTACGATCTCCATATATATATATATATATATGTACATCCGCAAATATAAATATAGTAGCAAAGTCTTGGATAATAAGCTGTGCAAAATTTTGGGGATATATCTACTAAAAGAGTTTCCTATACAAGAACTTAATTTTCATCGGTCGGTTTGTATGGCAGCTATATGCTATAGTAGTCCGATCTGAACATTTTCTTCAAATATGGTATGTTTTCCTCCAAAAACAACTCCTGTCAAATTTCGTTAAGATATCTCGTAAATTAAAAAAGTTTTCCATATAAACATTTGAGATGGGTCGGTCAGTTTGCATGGCAGCTATATGCTATAGTAGTCAAATATAAACGATTTCGTCGATATTGCACCGATGTTTTGGAAAATAATTTGTGACAAATTTCTTAAAGACATCTCGTCAAATAAAGAAGATTTTCATATAAGCACTGGATTGCGATTATTCAATTTGTATGGCAGCTATACGCTATAGGGGTACAATCTGAACAATTCCTGGAGGCATAGTAGCGTTTTCTCAGTCAATAAAACCGTACGAAATTTCATCAAGATATCTCGATAAATAAAAAGGTTTTCCCTAGAAGCACTTGAGTCCAATCGGTATGTTTGTATGACAGCTATATGCTAAACTAGTTCGATATTAACAATTTCTTCGGAGATTGTACCAATGAATTGGTAAATAATTTTTGCCAGCCTTGGTGAAGATATCTCATAAATGAAGAAGCTTTTCATACAAGCACTTGATTCCGATGATTCAGTTTGTATGACAGCTTATGACATACTGATCCCATATATGTAGGTATTACCGGCAAGTGAGCACTTTCTTGCTGAAAAAAAGACGGTTGCAAAATCTCAGATCGATATCTCAAAAACCGAAAGGCTAGTTTGCGTATATACAGATGGACTGATAGGTGGACATGGCTAAATCGACTGATCATGCTGATCATTTATCCGTATACTTTATAGAGTGTTCCACGTTTCCTTTAAGGTTTTACAAACATCATGGCAATCTTAATAAACCCTGTTTAGGGTATAACTATAAATCACTGACTAATTTTTTTTAACTCAATCTACTTAAAAACGAGCTATATGCAGAATACACAGTTAAATGACTAACTAACATGCAAACGAAGTCCCTCAAAAGTATTTCATATATACAAGTAGTAAACTTTCGTCATTTCAAAGTAAATGAATATGAGGTATGCTTATAAAAGTAACATAACTGCTACACTCCCTCCTTTCAAATTTTTCATTTATGCCAGTTGCTTATTCGATTCGTCACTGCTCAAAAATTGGCGTATCAAAAGTCTTTCATCAACATACAAAAGACGAACAATACAAATATTATATACTTTCTAATGAGCTTATATGTTGATTGAAATGCTCAAACTGCAGCCAATACACATTTTGTATTTACAATTTTTAATATTTCTCAGAATTAAAATCAAACCGTTGCAAATAAAATAACATTCGTACATGCCTACATATAAGTAGATTACATATAAGTTAGATTGGAAATCTCTCAAATACAAATTTTTGCAGATTTATGAAAGCGCTTAAAACTTCCAAGATTTTTGTCTACTTTGCTGCCTATAATTGCATTTACTAAAATAAATTGAAAAAGAATTTTTAGCTTGTTAATGGGTTTCTCTAAATAAAATGTTTATTTATACGCTCAATGATTTTAGTTCGACGAGTAAGAAAATATTTTTAAATGGGAAACCGAAATTGCTAATCTGTTTAGAAATTTTTGACTTCAACAAAAGAAGGAGTTATACGACTTTTGTACTATTATTTCAATGAAGTGAGTATAAAAATTTTGAATTTGTTATTGTAATATTGATTAGACTCGTTCCTATATTGATCGCCGTATGCTTAAAGAAAAGCTCACATGCCACTGTGAGCAAAGCGGTAATGTGTAGCTTGTAATGCTATCAATGCTTTTTGAATTTTTGCCTCCATCTCCCCTGCTTGACTGGCATGGTCGCTTTACCTATTAGGAAATGTTTAATTAAATTATATTCTGCCCTGTAAAATTATTTTAGGTTCTTACTTTGACTAATTCCGGGCGAATGCTTTCCGTGGTAATAGACCTTCAAAATTCAGAGTTCTATTAGAATTGATCTAAGCGGCGCTAACAGTCCAGACATTATTAGAAATATTATCGCCATGTAGGTAATATTTATAAGATCTCTTAACAGTCTCCGGTATTTTATAATTTATATAGTTGGGAGCTTTTCTCAAATAATCGTTCATAAAACTGAATCATACCATAAACGATCATAAGCGAGTGGCTAAATAGACCGAAGTAAAAGAGATGCGACACTAGAATTCTCGGCATAATAACTCTTAATCCCCAAAAGAATCCTATAGCAGCAAAATGAAATAGATAATTGCCTCGTTTTGTAGAAAAAAAACCGACTGAATAGATAAATAAAGATTCAAAAGAAATATTGTTAATACTTAATATACCAATAAAGGTCCTAAGAAAGAATCCTCTGAATAATGCATCAAATGAGACGCTTATTTTGCATAGTTTTACTTTGGTTTTGCCACTTAGTACTTTTCGAAAAAAATATTATATATAATAAAGTACTACAGAAAGATGAAAGACATTTAATTTTTTTTTTTTTTCAACTTTTAAAACTCGAAAAAGTTGGTTGTTGGGAAGACTCTAAAATAATATCCAAACATTAATTATGGAGAGAGTATATTTTTTTCAAAATTATTTCTAACCCTACTTTTACAACACAGTCCTTACAATATCACTGATCGTGGCTTTTGTGCAACTGTAGCATATATTTAGGATGAAGGAGGAAAAGGCATATAATCTGGGTGATTGTTGAGTATAACAGTTGTACAAAAGAAAAATACTTTGAACACAATTTTAAAATTCTAAATTTATTCTTACCGATCCCCTCAAAGTACTGCATTTGGGCACAATACATTTATACCAACGTTTGTTCAAATCCTCGAAACAGTTGTTAAAGTCAATTTCCGGAATAGCCTTCAATGTAGCGATTCACGTTTAAAGGCTTTATACGGCTTCCCGGAGCGATCGTTTGAGCTTGCTGAGTAGTCAAAAGTCACACGGAGCTAACTCAAACTAAAATTTTGAAAAAAAAAACTAAAGAAGGATCAATATAGTAGGCGACGGTGCATTATATTGATTTAAAAACCAAGAGTTGTCGGCCCTTTGCGGCCTCTTATTACAAATAGTGTCGCGTACACAACACATAACACTCAAATAGTACTACTTGTTGACTGCTTGGCTGGTGGGAAGGCATCCGGAGTGCACCAAACCTTATTAATCGAAGAAAACTGTCAATATTAGCCTGATTTTTGACGCTTTGACGTGTTTTCATCAGCTTTGGCACAACTTTTTAGACAATATTCGGCCGTTTCATCGTCTATTTTAGGATCGTAAGCATTAATTCAAAACTCATTGCCAGTACTAATATGTTTCATGATATCCTGGTAATGGGAAAGCATTGTTTCACAGATGTTTTTCGAAAAAATTTTGCGATTTTGGAAACAATAGTGCTTTCGCTTTTCTTAGGCCAAAATGATCTTTCACATGGTTTTCACTAATCCTTCCGATATTCCCACGATGGCAGTAAGATATCTGACTTTTAATGGCCGATTCTCAAGCCATCAGTTGATATGGATGGCCGTCCTGGACGTGGTATGTCGTCAACTTGCTCGCGGCAAACAACTATCACGGAAGAGATTTTCCAACATTCTGAACGTTTCGGCACCCGAAATTTGATTCCATAAACAGAATTTTATGGAAATTCTTTTTTGAAAAATTTAACACATCGTTAAAATCGCCGAATGCAATTTATATACTTCAGCGTATACCAAACAATGATGCTTATTTGAATCTGTCATTTGGCACAGATATCACTGTAAGTCACATCAAGCTAGAAAAACAATATTTCCAAGAATGAATTTTCGCACGAAATTTTAATTAAAAAGTCTTGTTGTTTTTTACCCAGAGAGGTATAACCTATTAATTGGAATACTATTTGGGCTTAACCTGATTCATACGTTACCACTATTATTTTTTATTTCACCACAGCCCTCTTTTAGGATGAAAAAAAAAAAACAATTTCTTTACTTATCTATAGCTGATTCATTTGACAATTATTGCAGATTTGCAGGATTCATACACTGCTATCACCAAATGTTAAAAAGTATAGGAATAAATTTTATAACTGGTACCTTTTTTGTGCCAAATACATGATTTTGACATTATTCCTCCATTAGTAAAAATCAACATCGATATTTAACGAAGATGAGTGGTTCATTAAATACTCAATTTTATTTGTAGCATACTTCAAGGCACTTAAGCACTATAAACAACGTTGCGAACACTAACAATAACAATATATTATTGATCGAAGATATTATTATAAAAATCAAATATTTATTTCAACACGAAAAGTCTGTTTTAGATACTCATGCAGTGTTATTAAAAATAATATTTTATATTTATTGTACTCATTGAAAAACAAATACATCTAAAACTATATCAATATATAAAAATTTCTATATATGCATATTACAACTAATAGCACTTTATCACTTCACTCTATTTGCAGTATGGACTATACGAGCTTGGGTTGTTGTACGCTGGCTTTTGTGCTGTATCTGAATACCTTGAATGCCGGATTTGTTTACGATGACAGGTGAGTTGCCAACAAATTTTCATTTTCTGTCCTTAAAACCGATATCAACACACGCACACATACACTCCACATGAAATATATGTTTAATGGGCATAAATAGAATGGCTGTTATCTCTTTGCCGGCATGGAAATTTGTAGCTTAGGACTGTAAGCTGCGCAATTCAAAGCATAGCTTTTGTACCAGCCCCACTTTTTATATTTAAATTAATAACTTACTCATAGCAAAATTTGCAAAAACATAACCAAAAAGTGCAAACAAAATAGTGATTTACGACGTCCGAGCCACGCCAAAGCACTTTGTTTAAGCTCTCTTCTAACAACAATCACAACTGATTTGCTGCCTTTTGTTGTGCATTGAATTCCTATTTATTAATTCTAAGCGAATATAAATCTACAACAGCCGAGACAGCAAAAATAAAAGTGACAACCGCACGAGTAAGGCAGCACTAAGTGCGGGTGGAGAAGAATGTTTCATGCTCTCTCAATTCGAAGGTAATGAAAATGCTTGAAACTTTTTCAAGCGTCTATGAAGCGGGTTTTCAAAAATGTTACATAGGAATTTAATATCCAAGATTTAAGGAAAATGTAAAAAAAAAAACGATTTTTATACCCTGAACAGGGTATATTAAGTTTGTCACGAAGTTTGTAATACCCAGAAGGAAGAGTCGGAGACCCTATAAAGTATATATATAAATGATCAGTATGTCGAGCTGAGTCGATTTAGAAATGTCCGTCTGTCTGCCTGTCTGTCTGTATATATACGAACTAGTCCCTCAGTTTTTAAGATATCGTTTTGAAATTTTGCAAACGTCATTTTCTCTTCAAGAAGCTGCTCATTTGTCGGAACTGCCGATATCGGACCACTATATCATATAGCTGCCATACAAACTAAACGATCGGAATCAAGTTCTTGTATGGAAAACTTTTACATTTGACGATATATCTTCACAAAATTGGGTATGAGCTATTGTTTATAGAAATAATGTAATAGCAGAAGAAATTGTTCAGATCGGCTCACTATAGCATATAGCTGCCATACAAGCCGAACGATCAGAATCAAGGGCTTGTATGGAAAAGTTTCGCATTTGACGTCGTATCGTCACGAAATTTGGCATGGATTACTGCTTAAGGTAACAATATAATCTTCAAAAAAATTGTTCAGAACGGATTACTATAGCATATAGCTTTCATACAAACTGAACACATAGTTACTAACAGAAATTCACCTGGGAAGGGTATTTAGCTTCGGTGCAACCGGAGTTAACGTTTTTTCTTGTTTTTGAATAACCTGGTCACGTGACTATTCCATTTGATGAAAATATCCACTCTATCCACGGCCATGTTCCTAGGCATGACCCTAACTATAACAGTTCACTTATTAGAAGAAAGATTGAAGCCTCCGTTGATCGAAATATAGTTGTCTATAGTAGTAGATTTCAGTACAAGAAAATTTAGGAAGCTGCTTGGTTGTCACCGAATCGACGCTAGCTATCTATGTCAAGTTGTCTTGATGTATGAGAACAGTCCAGCTTTGAAAGTATTCGATTCAGTACACGTTGTTGAAAGTAGAAGAAAAGAAAAACCGCCGCGTCATTGGAGAGATCATGTTATCGGATCAAATTCAACTCCTCTCAGCCTTCGTGGACATTGCCGGTAGGTGTGTTGCTGCGAAGTGTGCTCCTAGGCTCAGGGAAGTTGGGTATATGATGGGCTCTGAGCACGGACACAGCAAGATTAACTCTTCCTTCAATTGAATTCTTGAAAGTCGGTTTTTCCGCTGCTCACATTTCGACGAGAGAGACAAGCGCAGTAAGCTTTTACACGGATGCGTTGGAGGGGGAGATTTCTTAGGGTACTCTTCATTAATCCTACTGCTGCTAAGTGCAGCCTCCTTTAACCTATAGCCGAGTAGCTATATTACACTGAAGGAGTCTATAACTTACTAACAATGGCTTTAATCTTCTTTCATCATCGGAAACTCTAGAGTCGATGAGTTTGGTATCGTGGGCAACTTTTTGAATATTTCGTCCGATTGGAAACTTGTCGGTTTTCTAAAATCTTATTGTGTTTCGGCGTTCTACTGTATCTTTCAACCTCCAGTGAGTTCGAAAAGCGCTGGTCAACAACCAGAAATTTTGCGACTGCGAAAACATTCTGAACTAAAGTGAACTGTAAAGTGTCTTCCCAACTACTGGCTCTTAGCAGAGTCAATCGCGACCCATCGACGATAACACTGATAACCCTCACCATCCCAACGGGGACTGATAATCATTACAACAACAACCCAACGGTGCGACTAAGCAATTTGTTAAGCGCTATATGCCCAAGTTTTATGGAGGAAGACGAGGTGGACTAGTCGTTTCACTTTCAATTTCTATTGCTTGACTTTTGGGATTAATAGTAATCGCCTCAAAACGCTACGTGATCACTTTGTGTCGAGTTTATGGTTAACACAAAAGACATACGAGTATATGTGTCTAAGTAAGATCCATTGCTTTTAGATCAGCCCTACGACCTATTCTAACCTACATTACCACAAAAGTCAAAGTTGTTAGTGTTACTTCTTAGAGAGTAATTTTTAGTAAGCAAGAATAACAGCGACATACGACTTTTTCCAATACCAACCTCTACATTTAGCAACCCCTCGCTCCCAACAAGTAATGCTTTTAACGAACTTTAATAAGTTATTTCAACTCTAACGTGGCTTATCACAATCTCAGGTGGTCGAATGCATGTACAGGCAGACATTTCGAAATAAAACCATCCCTTTACTACACACTTTTCTTCTCAGAGGCTTTTGATACACATAACTCCATAACTAACTCAATTTAATGTATTGCAAACAAAGCTATTAAACTATTTTGCAACATGTTGCAAGAGTATAAAAACACCCACACACATCCACGTACAAATACCAACAGAAGTAGGATAGTTCAAGTGGAGAATTCAGCATACAAACGAAAAAAAACGACAAGCCTGTGTAGTAAATTCATGAAGTACAATTGAGCAGCGCTTATCTCGATTTTATTAGCCAATACAAGTTGGCAAAGTAGCTGCAGGAAATGGCAAAACAACAACAACACACTCTGACCCATACACACAAGCATACTAACCCACTTCAGCAGGCCTGCCAGCCGAAGCGGCATAAACTAAATAACTGCAGTCCCAAATAGCCAGAGAGCGTACATCAACGAAAGTGTGGCCATGCGGCAGCGGGGCAATGTTTGTAGGAAGTATCTGTGGGCATGGATATGACCGTGGATGTGGACGTGGCTATTGTGGAAATGGAAAATGGAAATGGCAGCAAGCATAATATTTTGGCATGGCTTTTATACGTTTATGAAATTAAGGTCCACAAATGTTCAAATGCAACGCTCCCCTTCTAAGCACCGACGTGCATGTTATGACAGACGTCATTGAGAAGAGGACTAAGGAAACTAATATTTTATGCTCTCCTGTATGCACGCTCGAGTGCTGACCCTGACAGACAGTCAGCACGGTAATTTATAACTGCTTAAGACAGCAGTCCTGCAGATTTGAGATTTAGTAACAACACCTTTAAAGAAAACATTTTACAAACTGAAGTTCTGGTTATTTTAAGGTTGGACGTAAACAAAAATCTTCTCGAATATTGCTTGAAATAAGGTACTGCAATTATTATTCCTACAATGAGACTTTAACATATTGAGTGCCAAGCGTATTTGACAAAAATGTTCTCTGGGCTCTGGTTTTTGTTAGAAAGGGGTTATAAATATTTTATTTATATCTGAGCCATTCCCGATCTGCTTTTTTGTTTACTTTGGACCTAAAAATAAAAAAATCGCTGTCATACGAAAATGTGCGATATGGCACTCAATATGTTATACCCTGAACAGGTTATATTAAGTTAGACACGAAATTTGCAACAGCCAGCAGGAAGCGTCCACAGAAGTATATATATTCATAACTATATAAATGATCAGCCTAACGAGCTGAAACGACTTAGCCATGTTCTTCTGTCTCCGCTAAGTATAGTATACCATCAGATTATTCGCAGGAGATATCGTTCTGAAAACTTTTCACACGTTCTTTTCTCTCCAAGATAATGTTCATTGCGCTATAATATGCAAAAATAATGTTCATATCGGATTGCTATAGCATATCACTGCCGTTCAAATTAGCTGATCAAAATCAAAACCTTCATTAAATATATTTCTTTCTTTATTAAGTAACCATGATTCATGGTCCCAAGATAAATTAGCGTATTTACGTAACTGTAATTCTACTAGAAGGTGTTAAATATCAAATCTCAATGAACTAGAATGTAGAAGAACGTTTTCGGTTGGATGCGAGTAGTTGGCCAGCATAATCGATATTCAGAATTAGTTATCCTCATGCATATTGTTACTATTAAACCTTTCCTTGCAGCCGAATTGGTACTCTGCCTAGTTGCTGATAACTTTACAAAGAAACCTAAAGGCTGAGCATGCTGTAACATCCAGGTACATAGACCAAATGCTCAAAATTATGTACTCTTTTCTAACACAATACTAACCTGCCTAAAGGATGATGACTCCTCTTGGACCTATCAAGTGAACTCCATCTGGTATCGCAAAGGACCAAAACTAGTCTATGGGTGGCTTATTGGCCTACCAGATTTACCTAACCTATCGCAATACATAACAGGCGGTTTCTGAGAACTCGCTATATCCGATTTGAAAAATGTATTTTCCTGAAGCTAACAAAATTTAGCTGTTGTTGGTCTGAGAGCAAACAAATTGCTGTCAAGTTGACCTGGTAGAACCTGCATAACTTGGTGGGTAATTCATACTGAGGCAAAGAGCTCAGTGGATCTCTTACGATCGAACCGATGGTAGCTCAGAGATGAGCAAGCTCCCGCGAGGTTCATCCATTAAGTAGTAGAACCTTTCTTTGTCAGTTCATCAGTTTTACAGTTACCTGCGATTCCGCTGAGACTTGGCACCCATACTTGTATTTTCCCAAAATGACTTGATGCTTTTGATAACGAGGTTAGGCATTAATTAACCAGACCTGAACGTATAGTTAATGAGCTCAAGGCTACCATCGCTATTCTGATAGTAGAGTGGATGGTCACTTCCCTGAAGGAGGCTGTGCAATGGAATAGTAAATCGCTTAACGCTACCAGCCTCGGCTTGAAGAACAATGCAATAGTTAGAAGATTTGAAGATGAAGCGAAAAAAATTCTTGAGAATATACCCCGCCACCAACTTTCCACCCAAGCTTTGACCCAAGCTGCTCCACTAGGAAAATTATATTACTATTTCTTCAGCACTATATATTTCTTGTTCAAGATTTTTTGTTTTCTGTAAATATTCAATTTCTTATGGGGCATATTTTACGTGGTTGAGTCAAAGTTGTGATTTTGACCTGGTCAACAACTTACGGCCAGCACTCAGGTACAGCCGCAACAAAACAATCAAACGCTGCTGTGGTGTATCGCTGTAGATGGATACTAGTTTGCCTGGCTGTGTGTGTTTTATATCGCTTACCTGAACTATGCTATAAGCGGCAAATGACAAAAACAACGATTGGCTATAAATATTAACGGCAGTACATAAAGCCAAGCAGGACGCTTTCCGTTTCTCAGAAATATTAAAAGCCTAGTGAGAGATTTTATGGCACTTACAATTAGCTATAAACTGTGAAACAACTCTGGCTGGCTCGACAGGCCAGCTGAATTAGGTGACATAGTTTTACAGGTTAAGCAAATGTAA
Source organism: Bactrocera latifrons (assembly GCF_001853355.1). Taxonomy (NCBI): domain Eukaryota; kingdom Metazoa; phylum Arthropoda; class Insecta; order Diptera; family Tephritidae; genus Bactrocera; species Bactrocera latifrons. The sequence continues at coordinate 876,279 of NW_017537623.1, read as the reverse complement.
ACACTTGATTTATATTTTGTGTCAGGCTAGTTAAAAATGATAAAAAAAATTGCGTTGTCACCAACATCTTCTTCTAAATCATTTCACTTATGGAAAGAATTTTGGATAAAAATCTGTACCAAACCTTTAGTTCGGAATTCTGGTAGTCGTGGGACTCGTTGCTCATAAAAGTTGGGTCTTTCAGCAGTACAAAACAGTATCTCATTCGTATAAATGTTCCAGATATATATTGATTGTATGCACATCAGCTCTAGTGTTCCGATAAATAGACTAAAATTGTGCTTTATATACTTAAAAATGAAAATAAGGCTGTTCTATCAATAAAAAAGGTTTTAATAATTTTCCACCAAAAATATTCAAAGCCCTGGAAAGTATATAATAACCTTAGGACTCACTCCTGTCGACGTTTGATGCACTGAAGCCACAAGTTTTCTGAACAAATGTTTCAAAATCACTTAAAAACCTCAACACAGTTTTCCTAAATCAAAATTATCGTCAGCAAGGAAACACAATAGATTGCCTGTACAAGGATTCCTGTTTGGGAATCAGGTATTGGAGGGCAAAAGGAGAAAAGCCTGCTGTTTGGACCATAAGAAAATGTTTTTAGATAAGGTATTTTGAGTACGTTTGATATCCCATGGTGACCCATTGCATGTAAGATAAATATTTGGAACGTCAATATTTGGGCTAAATTGATAATATTTTAATCTGTTACAGTAACCAGAACATTATTAATCGAGGATTTTCTTAGTTTATAGAGGCAACTCGAGTTAAGTCTTTGTAATTGCAACGAAAGTAATGAATGCATCGCAAACTGTGTGACAAAATTTCATATGAAATCTTAAAAAGAATTCACAACGTCAAATCTCCTCAGCTTCCTCAATGAAAACAGAGAAATAATTCGTGTGTGAGGAGTATGAACAGATTTCTGGCTCTAACTAGCTGCTTAAGAGGGTGTCGAGTCAGATTCTTTTTTTTTTTTTTTTTTTTTTTTTTTTTTTTTTTTTTTTTTTTTTTTTTTTTTTTTTTTTTTTTTTTTTTTTTTTTTTTTTTTTTTTTTTGGCGTACTGAATGGCTTTCGCTGTAGTTTTAAGCCCAACTTTGTTTTCATCTGCACATTATTCTAAGTAAATTCATTCCATTTAAGTAGAAAAGATTGGATCTTGAAGAATTTCGCATCAATTGTTGTACTTAGAACATACCCGTTGATGTTCTAGCACAGTAATATTTTCAGTGCTGTCTCCAAATCTGTTTTCAGATATATGTATCTTGAGTCCTGCTGCTAGAAAAGGTCTTGAAAATTTTTACATTGACTGAAGCTCGAGGTTACGCACCCAACACTATAAAACTCTGTTAAAGTTCGCACAGCAGAAACGCATATTTGTAACACAGTTCTCATATAAAAACTACACAAAATTCTTCAGCAAAATATTATCTAAGATACTAAGTTTAATTTACATTTTTGAGCATTTAATTTCAGCAAGGTTGCACTTCACGGACAAACAACAATTACAGTTGCGAACACACACACACACACACACACGAACTTTATGCGACGTGTAAATATGCTCAAGAAACTATATTGCAGAATATTCTTACTTGAGAGAGTAACGGAAAATCTTAAATTTCCCCGAAGGCAAGATGCCACAGTACTGGAAAATGTACACCAGCAGACAAAAACCATGCTCATACCTAAACATACCGACATACCATACTCTATATGCAAGTTTACGTGTGTGCGTCATTAAAATGTATGTGGAGTGAAATTTTATGTTGCAAATACTCTGTGCGCATAGTTGCCTGCAAAGTTATGTGGCAAAGAGTGTGGAGCGTACACATATGCACACATTTACGGGCATTTTTTTGCAACGCACCAAGCGCCTCTCCCTCGCCCGCCCCTACACAATTGCAAGCTTACTACGCTGTCATGCGCTTCTTAGGGAATAAAGGTGCTCATATTACAACATATCCCCACACATATGCACTCCACTCCAGTTGCTCTCATGCCACATACAAGCGCTACTCTGCTGGCATTCCTCTGGGTATTGTCGTCGACACAACAAAAGCCAACAACGTCAACGTGCACATTGTGGCTGCAAATTTGCCGATAACGCACGCATTCAATGCCACCCGATGCCTGTTTGTTTGTTGACGATGGCGCTACTGTCGCGCAACTTTCAGTCTCGGCACACCCGCAAGTTCTGTCGAGTAGTTCGGGCATGTGTGCCATGGAAGATGTGGAGTGCTCCAAAGGTAATGGAAAAATGTTGGGAAGTGTTAAAAAAATAGAAAAAGGCATTCCAATTATTTCTAGTCAAGGCGTGCTTTAATTTTGAGTAGAAATTTACTTTACTTATGGCATATTGATGCAATTAAATTAAAGCGTAACCTATCATACACACTATGTACTAAGAAACTCAAAAAAAGCTAGCTCAGCCATTATAAGACCAAAACATGCGATCTTTTTTATGAGTCAAGATCCTCACTTAGATTTTTCGCCGCCTAATGAGAATACATAATAACGCCAATCTGAGCCATTTTTATCATCAGATGAAACATTTTGCTTTACTTTTACCAAACAAAAGTATTTAGCTCGCATGGCAACTCAAATCAGGCAATATTCGACAGAAAAGGTTGTAAGGTTTAATCCATTTCAAGGTTCTCGACTTTGTAAAGAACAAACACAAGAACTTCAAATTTAAAAGGGATTCATTATTTACTTTCATTTTAAGAACGTTCTTTGTTTTATAAATATATATATAGACTTTAGACTTTAAATATCCCACAGAAAATAGTCTAAGGATGTAATATCACACGATCTTGGTGGCCAATCGACCGACCAAAAACGTGAAATTTTCTGCTCAGCGAAGTATTCTATCAATAAATCCATTGACTCAAGCGGTGTATGGGAAGTGACGCCGTCTTTTTGAAACTAAATGTCGGCAAGATCAAGAGCTTCAATTTCAGACGTCAAATAGTCGGTTGTCATGACGCGAAAACGGTCGTCATTGACGGTTACACTATCGCAGGCATCATTTTAAAGAAATCGTTCTTTTTTCTGTGTGATATGATAGCTCTTCAATTTCTTTAGGTTGCCAAATGTCTTCTTCGTCCCAAATGTGGCAATTTTTCTTGCTTGCATACCCATTGAGCCAAAAATTGGCATCATCGTTGAACGAAGCGTCGGATCTTCGTGGAACTCTTCAAGAGACCATAGAGCGAAGCGATGTCGCTTGAGTATGTAGTTCGAGCGGTTTCAGTTCTTGCACAAGCTGTATTTTGTATGCGTACTATTTAATAAATCTACTACCTCTTCATTGCTCTCATTATTGCCTGTGCAAGGCTTAAATAAACCCTGTTTTTGAGGAAGATGGTCAGGTATTGAGGTGCAATAGGAGAAAGGCATGCTATTTTTACCACAAGAAAAATAGTTTTATATACGGTATATCGGTAACATCGGTATTTGGTCTGAATTGGTAATTGTTTAAGCTGTCACCGTAATCAGAACATAATTCAAGCTGTCAAGCTAATTTCAGCGCCAGCGTTGTTGTTTATTGTTTCTCTCTGAACGAAGTTAGGTGTTTATTGGAACGTTCCATCGTATACGTATCATATCTGGTCAGTAGAATGTGCATGTCTGTGACATATGTCAGTAAAGTCTTGCTTCAGCTTCCAGCGAGAGGTCCCGTCACACTACACTTCCTACAGGAATAGTTTCAGGTATTACTTAGGGAGGAGCTGACTTTGGACTTTAGCAAAGAGCTCATAAGTCTTATTACACAAATCTTGTGTTCGGGGGTCCTCAAGGGTCTTAGTTGGTAATAACATAACCTCATTTAATCTAACCATAAAGTAATTGATTGAGGATTTCGCTAGTTTTTACAGGCAGATCGAGCTCTGTTTATGTGAAGGTTGCTAATTTAACTTCTAGAATCACATGCTCGATCACATGATCTAAAAATTAGCTGAATTCCTGAACGGCATGGTGTTCGTTTGGACTTTATGTTAAGCCCTGTAGAAGTTTCATGTAAAAGGTTCCGTCACAAACAAGTGCCTACAGGAAGAGATTCGAACAGCTCGACAGTTATTACTTAGTGAGCAGTTCGCTTCGCTGAGTTTAGAAGTATTTTTACGTAAATGGTTGTTGTTGCGGCAGAATTCTGACCAGTTGACAGTCCTTGGCCGGTTGAAGTCGGGGTCTACTCCAGTTACGTATACCCGGCTGTCGTGTGAACTTAACGTAAATGGTCTTCGGAGGTCTTCAAGACATTTTCTTTAATTTTCTGCTACCGACTGGTTCCAGGCATCAAACAGATGTTGAGAAATTTTTGATTTTGATAACATTTAATATTCTAACTGGGTCCTTGCAAATTTGTAACTAATGGCAAATTTATAAAAACCGCACTAGTTCTGAATTGGTCATGCAACAACATTGATTTTTTACAGCACTCAAAATTTTTTGTATCTATTTGTGTGTCCACATAAGAGCTGTTAGCATTATGTTGCTTTTTATTGTTACTACCAACCAACCAAGTCCAACAAGACTACACACATATATGTATGTTTGTAAAAATGCGTTTTTGTTATAAATGGTTCCTGTGCACATATATTTGTGTATGTGTATGTAAGTGTGTCTGCCAGCAGATTTTCCCCGTCCCCTCGTACTTATAGCACCCAAGCATTGAACCACAGCAGGAGTTGGGCGTATACGAGTATAACGGAGCAGCTAAGTGAAATACGTTACAACATTCGAACAACAACAGCAACAATAACAACAAMGTCGACTAGAGAAGGCGCGTAGAGAAAGCTATAGCGACACAAACAGCAGTAGCAGCATCGACTCAATAAACGCCCTCAAGTATGCAACAGAATTTACGGAAATATTTTCACAATATTTTTCAGAGCAACAACATTGAATTTCACTTACTTGCAATGCGCCCCACTTGCCAGAGGCGTGTGTTGTTGTTCTGTTTTTTTTTATTTTTATTTTTTATTTTATTTATTTTTTTTGGTTTTTGTTGTTTTCTGCTATTTATTATTGTTGGTTTTGCTGCAAAACGTTTGAAATGAAGCATAGAGCGCAGCTAAACAAAAACCACCACGCCAATATACACCGCATACACCAGTAATGCTGGTGTACAACGGTTGACAAAGCACCAAAATACAAAGTGCCGAAGCTGTTAGGGAGTTGGGGCAAAACTACAAGCAGGCATAATAAATTTTTTCGGCCTCTGTTTTACTTCACTGGCAATTATTCTGTTGCAATAGTGACTCACAAACAAGTCCAACATCGAAAGCAGTGGAGAATATAAGATACACCATTGGTATGGTCTCTCTCGCCTTGTTTAGTGCCGTTGAGTCTGCTAAGCCTTGCAGCAGCTGTACTCGGCTTGACAGTGGCACCACCTGAACATGTTGCCGCTCTAATATGATGATCATGTAAAATAGGAGTAAGAACAGCCTGCTGTTTGGTTTTGGTTTATTCGACTACTTCGCCTACGACCCCAGCCTGGCTTACGCCTGCACCTTCATGTCTGCGCCCTCCTCTGTGCCTTCGTGTTCTCCTTCGCTCTCACCTTTCTCTTCGTCTTGCGCCAGTCCGTCGTGTAAGTGGTTGTTTTCGGCATGCTTGTATGCTCTTTCTAGTCAATACTCTTGGGCCAGTTGTTGAATATTGTTGTAGCAAAGTGGCTGCTGTTCAAAAGGTAAATATTTATTTGTTTGCGCTCACTTGCCGCACACAGCGTACTCCATAAACAATTCACTAACATTTCTCTCGGTGTACACCGAGTGGAATTAAATTAAAGTGAATGCCTGTTTATTGACCTAATTTTTAAATGCCAGCCATTCGAGCATGCACTCATGCTGCTACAATATTTAATTTGAAAATGTTTAACGATGGTAAAGTTAAGGAATTTAAGCCAAGAAAATATGAAATTAAATTAAATTTGAGTAGCATTGCGAAATGTTGAAGTACATTAAGAGTTGAGGGCGTATTTTATATATCGGGGTTACGATTTACAATAGTTATGTAGGAAATACGCTAATTGGTGGTGTGCGTAAACTGAAAAGGGAGTTAAATTTCATACATACCGACTAATATCAACTTGCTCAGACAGCTACTTTCTCTACATCACTGCAGAATCAGGATGGGCTGAAGCTTCGTTGGCTTCTTTTGGTTCACTACTGGACTGTTAGTTATCAGACCAGCAAACATTGCTAAACTACCAGCTGCTGTTGAGTCGCAGGATCCATTTGGCCTAGAAAATTGCTCCAGTGAGCTCTTCGCCCTCAGTGCCCTTTTGTCCCATGATATATCATAAAAAATCTCATGAGCTGTTAGCTCTCAGAAAAGTTCATCTTTCACAGATTTTAGAAGTGCTGACTGCGCACTGTTCGAATGGGATTCATGCGGTAAGCCTAAACATCCTACTGGATGCCAACGGCATCAGCTGTTTAGAAGAAGATGAGATAGAATTATCTCAACATTTACTCCTTCAATAACCCACTTGTGCCATATCAAGATAAAAACACTGCGGATCTGATAATTTTAAACCTCCAGGTGAAATAGTGTAAATAGGCATAAAAAACCAAAACAGTTTTGTGATAGATGCTGAGCGTTTTCCCGTGAATTGATATTCAACTAAAGGAGTTTCTCCACTGGTTTCACAGAGGAATGTACACAACAGTCTAATGATCCCACTCTCAGCTAAGGGATCAGGCAATTAACCTGACTAATATATAGCTTAGCTTACATTAATCTTTGGAATTTAATCAACTAAAACAATTATCCTTTTTAATACCAAAAATTCCTTGAATTCGATTAAGCGTTCCTCATGTATCGTTAGAGAGTTATAAACATATCACAAAAATTGTTGAAGCGTCTAATATTGGTTCCAGCCAATTCATCCGGTATATAAAATATAAACGAAAGCTATCTTTTCAACCTTTGTTTGGATTGGACTAAAAGCTGGACATTCGAAAAGAAAGTATCAACAAAACTTGTTTGCTTATGGAGGAACGAAAGAGAGGGCAAAAGAAAATTCAACTAGTTTAAGCTTGGACTCGGCTTGGACTCCTCTCAGTTGGCCATAATTAAAGTGTAAACAACTTTTGTTGAGAGAACTTGGAGTTTATGGAAGAGTGTTCGAGGGGGAAGCCAACTTTTTAAACTTTAAGTTAATTATCCACGATGTGTTGAAAATACAACGACTAACCTGTCCTAATATCTCAAAGGAATGCTTGCTGGGAAGATACTTGTTTCAACTTTTCAATTGATTACATTGCAAATTGCTATGGTTTCGAACCAAATTTTAAGTTTTCATTCGTACATTTCGACTTCTTAAGAAAACGTATTTACTTATACCTTCATTAGCCATGGAAGCTTCCCTCCTGCTGGAATCAGTTTCACATATATTGTTCCAAGGTTGATATTTTTTACATATACTCCATCCTCATACATCGGTTGATGAAGAAGTTTGGATTTTCAATGGTTAAAATTTTTTAATGGTTTTATTTTAAACATTCTATAATTACCTACCTATAGTAGGTAATCAAGATAGTCGTCAATAATCTGTTAAAACCACTTCATAATCTCTGCCCAAAAGACTGCGTATATAACTAGCTTTTTATTTAGAATCTTAGAAGAAAGTTGTTTAAAAGGCCTTACAAGAACTTCTAAGAATTTAAAGCGACTTTCAGCAGTGAAAAACTCTCATCTAGCTGAATACAGACGTACAAGTATAAAAATTCAACGATTCTGAAAGTTAGGACCTACTTAAGCCATTATATGGAGATACGAACCGTTAATCCCTGAAAACCATCAAATAGGAGGATATAACTTCTTAAAAAAAAACCACCAATTTTTAAGAAAAATCAAATATTTTTTATTTAATGTGATGTACCATCCATACAATTAAGGTGTCAGTAGGTTGAAATATATCTTATCGTTATGTAAGGCTTGGCTTAGATGCCTGTTTTGAGAAAGAAATAGCTTTTTTTCATACCTCTTTAGTTTTTATGCGAAATAATTATATATTTTTTATTTGAAAAGGTGGCAACTCTATATAAATATTTTCAAATAAAGTCTCCTACAATTATATCTTTGGTATTTCAATTTTTTTTTTTTTTTTTTTTTTTTTTTTTTTTTTTTTTTTTTTTTTTTTTTTTTTTTTTTTTTTTTTTTTTTTTTTTTTATTTAATTTTGTGCAAAAGTTTGCTTTTTCAGGTGAATGGAATGAGGAACACAATATTTTTTTTTCTAGCCGTCACATATCAGTACGAAGCATGAATACCCCTTGCGTATATCTACCATAAAATAGGTTTCCATAAATAAGTAGTCGTTAGCAGTCGCTTTAAAAGTAATATGCCCCCCTTTTCTCGTTGAACGTAAACGCATCTAACTCCAAAAGGAGACTAGTTTCGCCAGTTATCCTTCAAAGCTCTTATCACTTTCATTTTGTCTTCTTCAATTATCAGAAGCCTTAGGATAACTATAATAGCTATCAGCTATATATTTGCCACCGCATTCTTCATATGCTCAAACTAGCCTCAATATTTTCGATTTAAAAATTTTTTTCTTGAACCTTTTATTAAACAAATCTTGAGACAATATTTTCCTCGCTGGCTGAAATATCCTAATATGCCTCTATGCAATTTCACAGTTAAAACTTGGACTTTTTAAACTTTCTAATTAAGTATAGTGCCATGTCGGTCAAACAAATCGTGTTTCATTTTATATTTTATCAAAGCGCTGCAGTTAGTTGATTTAATTAGCTATTAAAGAGAAAAAAGCGAAGCAGCGTCTCGAAGAAAGGCGAGGAGAAACGAAATTAAATGACAACTTTGCAAACTTATCCACATATTTGCAGCAACTTTTCCTAATGGACTATTTTAACGTGCGAAAAGTTTGCGCGCCGCTCAATGTCGCTGAATCAACCAAAGCGCTAAACAAATTAAAACAATTATAAAGAAGTTTTCCAACAAGTTCTTATTGCTTACAGCTGAAGAGCGGCGACAACGCGACAGACATAAAGTGAAGTGTTGAAGAAGACACACAAAAATATTGTGGTGACCGTGCAAGTGAGGTGGGAATAGTTGTCTACATAGACATGTGTGTCAGTACGACTGTTGGAAACAAATTGGAAACATTTAGTCATATGTTAATTTGTATAAAAGAGACTTACAGTAGTGAATATAAAAAAGTGGACAATAACAAAATATTAATTAACAGCTAAAGTAAATATGCAAGAAACTTTTGAACATGTGAATTTGCTTAGATTTGTGTTAAGTGATAAAATAATCAAGAAATATTAATATTAGAATTTTCTGAAGGTAATTTTCATAATTTGACTTCATTTATTGGGAAATATTTTAATCAATACTTTACCGCATCTCCTTATGCCACTTCAAACAATGCGATCATCCGTCCTGACTTCGACGACTGAGCTTTTACAGTAATCCAAACTTCATCTCATCATACCACGGCTTCCGAAGCACAGAATCCAGTTCTTTTTGGTTATGCGGCTAATTGTTTATTCATTATCAAAATTTAAATAGGGCACAGCTTTCAGCATTTTTGTATAGGCCTCATTATTCACGCTTTTTTCAATTATCCTGCTGACTGACTGGCGTAATGTAGTTTGTAAACTTTTTTACTGAACCTTTTCCCCGATCTTCTCTGATTCAAAGATATTAAATTTGGCTTCATCGAAGAAAATATTTTTTGACACTGTATTCTCAATTTTCATGCTCTTTCGCCCATACATACCGATGTTTCACCATTGGTTGACTCAAACTAAATTTTATTGTAGGACCTGCCTATCTTATCTTTCGTGCGAACCGTTGATTTATCCACTATCAATTATATCGAATTAGTAAAGATGAACCCACCGATAGTATCGTGAACATTTCTGTAGAATATTTCCAAATAAGTCAATTGTGAAAGACTATTTATAGATATCTATAGCAAGAACAAGACGGCAGGCATGTTTTTTCTATATAAAACTTAGACGGTAGTGAAATTCTGTTGGCTGGAAATAAGGTGTTTTCTATATCCAAAGGTTAATATTTTCCATGAAAATCTTGCAGGTTTCGTTCAATGACTTCTAAAGCTGCCTATAGGCCATATCTCATTCATAGCAAATTAACATTCTTCTTCTGGTTCGACGAACCTAAGACTACGAAGATATTTGAATCTCCGTCTCGCAAAGACTAGGTAATGGAAGAGATAAGATGTTTGCCTCAACCTCTGCCATACAATTTTGACAAATTATGTTAGAGCCTTACAGCATTAACTCCTATAAATGCGACAAGATGAACTTTGCTAATGGAAAATAGTTCATGAGATCTCCCTATCATAGTGCACACAGGAACGGGAGGGCTTAAACGCAAGATGCTAATTGAAATCAAACTCCTTTCTATTCCAATGGAAGCGGGCAAACACACTCCTGCGAGCTCATATTTCGAATTGATTGATAGTCTATATAGTTTTAATACAATTTCAATGAGTTACCAGTACTAACAAGCTCATTTCAAATTCGAAATGCCGCCGAGACTAACTTTGTGAAGAATGTTTCTCTGCACCTCTTCGAACTTGTAAACAGAATAATTCTTCTAAACTCAAACTAAGCGCTTTGAAAGACAAAATTGAGGTCTTTGGCTTGCAAAGTATTCATATCACCTTTCGATCCAGCCATTCGATGGCAGGCTTTTTTCGATCGGTTCTGATGTCGTAAAAAATAATATATTCTTCTTTATAATTAAATATTTTTTTTACAAAGTTCTGACAATATTAAATATCAAAACTTTCAATGTGTCGCATGTTTTTCACTTTTAAAACCATATTTTTCGTTCCGTTACTGATTTGATTTAAAAAATGTTACATTAGAGATCACCTTATCAGAGACAGCAATAGTAAACTATCTTTTTTCGAGTTTTTTGCACTCCGAATTTGTTCTGACCGGTCGAACTGTCAACAAGGAATACTGTTTCAGCGTTATGCGGCATCTGCGCGAAGCTAATCGTAACAAGTAAGGAAGGGCTAAGTTCGGGTGTCACCGAACATTTTATACTCTCGCATGATAAAGTGATAATCGAGATTTCAGGCGTGGTTGTGAACCGATTTCACACGTATTTGGTACATGTCATCAGGGGGTTAAG
>NW_017537623.1:859183-864494 GCF_001853355.1 Bactrocera latifrons | reverse complement strand
TTAGCAACTTTGTTGCGAGAGTATAAAAAGAGACCGAAAAAATCTCTTGGTTTTTGCCACAGTTTCAACCAATATCATGCCGCAACGACCGTATTCGCCTGATTTTGCTGTAAATTGCTACACGAATTGAAGGCTATTCCGGAAATTGACTTTAACAACTTCTTCGAGAATTGGAGAAAACGTTCGCACTAGTGTATTGGGTCCAAGGGGGATTACTTTGAGGGGAACGACATAGATTTAGAATAATAAGTTAAGAATTTAAAAATTGAGAACAAATTCCTACTATTTTTTGCTCATAGTAGTACATTAAGTATTTGATATACTATGAGTATGTGCTAGAGGCCAACTAAAGGCTTTCGGCCCAAAAAAATAAAATTCTTTAAAATTGAAACTTCAATTATATAGTATCCTCTGATTATCGTTAAGATTCGCATTTTCGTCAATTACTTCGCTATTTGCGGCAATAAGGCATAGAATGAAAACGAGCGTTAATTAAATTTCTTTTAAAGAATCTTTATTTTCTAATTCATTTTTCAAGTTTCTAAGCAAATATGTGAGTTACCAGTTTTTAAGTCTTCACAGCTAAGTTTAAGGTAGTTTTCTTTTATTTTTTCCACGCTCAGTTTAACCCTTTAATTTTTATCGCAGGACAGACACCTTTTCAGAAAAAGGGAAACAGAGTACTTACTTGCTCTAGAATTACCAATGTAATTTAATTTGGCCTTAATAAAATTTACTTTCATACCGCTCCACCCAGATTATTTTTAACTAACTATGGCAAAGGGTTTAACAACTTGCAAAATAAACACGAAAAAACTGAAAAACTCAAGCCAGCCAGTGGACCGCTTCAGCTGTGGCGCTCCTGCCACCCAAATGCCCCCCAGCACATCATACCTAAATCTCAAACGCTATTTATTTGGTGCAATTTCCTTTTTATGTGCCTGTTTTAAAGTTGATTTTATTCCTTTTCTTTGCGCAGAGGCTTTCTAGAAAAATTGCTTGTCTTCGCTAATAAACCGCCCGCATTCACCCGCCTGACCATACGTCCGTCCGTCTGTGGGCTTGATACATACACCATAAAAAGTCAGAGACTCTGTAGAACAGAAAGAACCGGCTTCGTAGTTTATGTGTGCATGTGTGTGTGTGTGTGTTCTACCGGCAATGCGTCACTGTTTTATTTTATGACCCTCATTATAAGATTGAATTGGACGGCTTTTGGCATTGGTTGTCTTTGTGACCGTTAATATTAGGTTTGATGTGGTTTGTTGACTCTCTGTCTGTCGTCGTTCATCTTCTTATCACTCTTAAAGTCCTTGCAGTGGTGATTTCGCCTTTTTATTACTTCTAACTGTATCCTACGCGTCCCGCTGAAGGTGAAACCTACACTGCTTGGGTGTTAGAAGCCAGCTTGCTGTGTGTGTAAAGAGCGTAACGAAAAAAAAAAATTATATATTAAATAGTCTGCGTGAGTGCAGACTCCGAAAGACATGGAACGGAACGTAATAAAAAACGCAAGACTGTAAGCTGCAATTGGAAATAAACATAAATCAATTTATACGATATTCGCGCCAACCACATTAATACGGTGCGTCCTTGTCGCCTGCATGTGCCACATTGATTTCGGATGATTTACGCAGGTTGTCCGTCGTAATGGCACATTTGGAGGAGCATAAAAATCGGCAATATCACGCCTTAGTTAGCTGAAATAAGGACTCCTGAGTAATCTTGAGCTACTGTCGGTAGCAATAGCAACTCTTATATAGGGTGTTCTTGACAGGTTAACTTAAATAATATCCGAAAGGATAGCTATCAAACCAGTAATTAAAGGAAAGCAATCATTGGGGTATTTACTGGTCTAATGGACATTCATGCGGTAAGGTTAGAAATTTTGTCGAACGATAGCTGTTAAAATAACCAGCCTTCATAAAAAAACAGCCAGGCTTCGCAAGACTGAAGTTGAAATACCTCAACAGTCGTATCTTCGACGAACCAAAAGGCATAGCCGAAACTGACATTTGCCATTGCAACAAATGGATGTTAAACTCAAGGCGCTTTTTCTTTTCGTGAGGATATAAGAGTTTCAGTACCGTAATGGACCGGAGTTCTAAGCTGTGCGTGCGAAATCCCTATTAGGAAAGACCACTTAACTTCATCAAAGTTAATTTATGAAAGTAAATGTTCAATTGGTTTCCAAAAGGCATGTCTTGTTGCAAACTTAGTTTTACCCACAAATTATATTTTACGGTAGGGCACATTTTTCTAACAAAATTTTATATTTAAGTTACTAAAAATTTTAACATTATTCTTCAGGCTTCCAAGCATCCAAAAAAATTTTCGGAATTTACTGAATATATTACTAATACTTAAAAGGGAGTCTCTTATCCGAAGCTGTTGTTTCCTTTTCATTGAGGACATTTTTTTACGTAGCCTGGTCTGGAATAGTTCGCCTTCTCACTTTGGCTCGCTTTCAAATGGATGTTCTTTGGCTACGCAGAGCATACATGGTCTAAAACCGGAAGCCATATGTAAAGTAATCCTTTCTGGCCACTCTTAAGTGAATAACGTTCAGAGAACTTTCCACACTTGCGTGAACTTCTGCGCATGACTCCATTCTCCAATAAAGAAGAAGAAGAATATTACTATTATTAATAATTTAAAAACTGAAGATGGGGACAATAACTGTCTGGGAATTTCTTACTTCCCACTTCCATTCAAATTCGTTTTCTTCTTCTTCTTCTTTGACTCTATAAGCTTGTATTGGTCTGGGCAGAGAGCACAAAACTTCAACAGTTACATCTAACCTTTGCAAAGACTCGTCAATTGTACATGCCCATTGCAGATAGGACCGTATACACTTGGAGTATCGCCTTTCATTAGTACGATGTGGTTTAACCTGTAAAATCGTTGTATTTTTATGTAATTAACTGTAGCTATGTCATCGTAAAGCTCCTACAGTTCGTGGTTTCATTTTCTTTGGTACTCATTGCACACACGGTCCGCTCCAAAGGCATTGCGGAGAACACTTCTCTCGAATGTTCCAGAAAAAACTCCATAAACCCAATTTACATGGACCCAACAATTGATTGACCCGAACGAAATGACGAAATATTGAATCAATTAGACCAATTGACAAAGGGTAGTCACATATATTCAAAATTATATTAAATCAGTAACTGCCATTAAATGGTCTACGAATGAAGTCAAAGTAATGAATATTAGAAATGTGTTTTTTCTGTCTGTCTGTGTTTTTTACATTCTAGGTAGAATATACAATACTAAGTATGCCAGAAAGTTTGTAACACCTGAAGGAAACGTCGGAGACCCTACAATATAATGTAATAATATGCTCGCAAGTATATGATCAGCGTGATATGTTGAGCCGATTTAGGCATCACAGTCTATTTGTCCATCTATATATCCGTCCACCTATCGGTATATGTACGAATTAGCTCCTCATTTTTTGAGATATCGGGTTATAAATTTTGCACACTTTCTTTTCTTCTTAAGAAACCACATATATTACATACTGTAGAAATTTTATTTGTAGCTGTCATACAAACTGAACGATACAAATCATGTTCTTGTAAGCAGTCTTTCATACTCCTGAAGAGTATTATAGCTTCTTTAACTTTTTATTTGTTTTAATAAAAGCTTTAAACCTCTAAAAAGACACCCTGCTTAGCATATTTATATTGATTAATGGAATGAGTACGAATGCTCGCTCTTTAAAACATTTTCGTAAGTACTACCTCACGAGTCGGCATCAATGCTGACCGTAAAGAATATTTGCCATTTAGGAGTAGTATAAACTCGTAATTACTAAAATCAAGTTGAAAATAAAATTGAGCGATGCGTTAAGGCCACGTAGCATATTACGCGTTAATAGTRCTCTCAGATATACTACTTAAATTGGTACTAGAATCTCATTTGATTGGTGCTTGCTAAAAATGTTCGATAAATGAGACTATCTCACATAACTGAAACATATTTCCATCATCGTAAATTATTTTGTGGACTTTCATGATTTCGTCGGTAAGAACTTCTCTTGGGCGTCTACCGTGTTCACCATCTTTGGTGCTCATTTCATTATGTCTAAACTTGGCATACCAGCCCATGATGGTTGAATTTCCTGTCGCAGTGTGCGAAACCAATTTTTTGCTTCAACTGTATTTTTCCTTCAGAAAGTAATATTTTATCAACACACGAAATTCTTTTTTTTTATCTATTTTATCACAATAACAATAGTTGATTCACTCTAAATAATTAATTAACAAAGTAATGAGCCGATAGTTGTCAAATTTATACACGCGCCTTTTGAAGGTTAGGTCTAACTAATAATCATATGGATTGGATTCAGTAGCGCCATCTATGTGTTAGTTCGGTTGACTTTTCAATTTATCTGTTATCTGTTGGCCAATATGTAAGAAATCCTAATGAAATTCAGAAATAATGTCTTTCTAATAATGGCATATTTCCTTGCCTAAAATGGCTTAAATCAGAGCAATACAGCTACTAGTTAAAAAAAAAAAAAACCTGCCTTATTTCTTAATGAGTGATATTCGAACGAGTGTGTTAGTAGCCTCTACGTCTGCTCTGCATAACGCTTTCTCTTCGTTGGAAAATGCATTTTTCTGAAAAGGAAGAAGTCGCACGGTGCCATAGCAGGTAAATGCGGGGAGCGGTTAATGATTAAAATGTGATTTTAGGTCAAATAATCGTCCTTCGAATGTTGGTCTCTGAGCAATTTTTGGTCTTTAGTCAATTTGTGCGGAACAAACCGTGCACACATCCTTCGTAAGCCCAAATGTTCGGTCAAAATGCGATAAATCGATGTTTTGGAGGTGCTCTATTCCATTTACATAATTTTCAATATGTAATGATTTTGGCAGATTTTTGATGAATACCATAGTGGATTTGCATAGTTTCGTTGGAATTACCGGTAATCACGGATTTTGATTGGCCCACATGTTGATCGTCATTTATGTCCACACGACCACTTTGAAAACGTTGAAACGTTGAAACCACGCGTGCACTCTGCTACGGAATAGACAATCATCRTCATAAACTTGTTTCATCAATTGAAACGTTTCGGTAAACCAATTTTGAAACACAATTCAATGTTAGCTCTTTGTTTGACGCTCACCATTTATAACCAAAGTTGCCGTGAGACTGCTTTCTGCTCATTTTCTTTTGTGCCATGTGAGAGACTGCTGAGAAAATATATAAAAGAACTTTTCCAGCTGTTTTATTATGTTTGAGCTGATTGACGAATTTCTGTTGTAGATATGGTATTTGGTCCTCTTCAAAAAAG